>NW_018020680.1:473586-594929 GCF_002006095.1 Pseudomyrmex gracilis
ATTTTATATTATATAATTTACACATTATTTATACATTATAATATAAACGTAATTTATAACTATACACATACATTCTCTCTTTCTTTAAATTATACTATGAGACACATTTAAATTTTACACGATGAATTTGAAACGATTTAGAAAAGCAACAAAATTATTGGTTATTTTTTCTAGCCGCGTGTTCTGCATTCATGTAGTGAAAAATTAAAAAAAAAATTGAGACGACGATTACTATTGGTTGTGATTTTGTTTCTATTCGAGATCTCGATTTTTAAAATTACGAATCGATTTCTAGAATTAGAAGTTTTGTATTTACTGATAGGAAAATGGTGGTGGATACACGTGCGATCCTACCACGACGCATGTTGAACCTGAACAGCAAAGCACAGAGCATAGTTGCAAGATCGAGCCGGCCAGCACCGAGTGCATCGAGATGGTGGGGGTACGCATACAAGCGAAAACAGCCGTCCGTGTGTGTTCGGCTGTTCGGCTCGTGGAAGAGTGCAGACTGCAGACATATTATGTTCTGTCTCATTTCCAGGCCGACCACAAGACAAAGCACGTAACTCTGCAGCAAAGTGTGAAAAGCAATAGAAAGATTCAGGGTCGGTTGTTCCATCTTCTGATAAATCTCAGCTTATTCGACAGGTTATTATCTATAGGACAGGTACCTACCTAACGCATCTCCCATTGTTTTCTAATTCTACATATTTATCTGTTAGATATGACTTACACGGTACCGAGAGTGCCCTGTAATTTTATCTTTTGGCTTCTGGTCGTTTAGATAAACAAATTTTCCCGACGCGTGAAACAACGCAAATTAAAGAGTTTTCAAATCATTAAATAGATTACCTGATACTTTATCTGAAAGCGAAACAATCGGCCCTCAAAATAAAAATTCTACACGCATTGTGTTGGAAAAAAATCTATTAAATTAAAAATCTAACTCTAACAGTTCAAAATCAACCATAATTGAAAACAACGATTACGCGCCGAAGATCCGACGTTGAAAAATTGTAACTCTAATGAAGTACATGTAGCGAACGATGAAGAACAAAAACAGAGAGAAGACTGAGGCTGCGTTCGGGGAGCACGCTATCAGCGCTATTGCGTCATTCAATCTTTGTTTTACATCTAATGAGCAATAAAGTGGCCAGGGCCACTAAGAGAATGTGTAATAGCTTTTCCGCCCTGTAAGCCAGCGCAATGTCGGATGGTGCACATTGTCAACTACGTAGACCATGTCCACGAACGACTTGTCGGTGCGTACGCTACGTCCAAACGTGGACGTGGTTCTATTCCGTGCTATGTGCACGATTGGAGACTCGATTCGTGTCGCTTTTCCGTCGGTAACCTCGAGTTGTCGTGCCGATTGTCATCGTCGTAACAATAAGTCATTTTGTCGGGCTGTTTTCGGAGTGATAAAACCTTCGATGGGGTGTACAAAGCAATTTGTTACAAATAAACAAAATCAATGAGCAAAAACATATGTGAATCATTATGAATCCTATCTTGGGGTGAAACACGCCTATGTCAAGTCGAAGGCCGCATGAAGGTCGTGTCGATTAATATGAGAAGTGGAGTCGATGTAACTTTGTTTAGTTGCCGTATATGATACACGGTCGTTTGACCTTGTTCATCGAACCGAAAGCAAGTAAGCATGTCGAGGTCGAAATTGCCGTTGCTCGTGGTGTTCAAATTTGAATTCGCCTCTCTCAGTCGGGAAACTAAACATTTCGCGGTCGAATTCTACCTGCATGTTACAGCCGTGAATTTTGAAAAGAGACCGGTCCGAAAAAATTCGACGGTGCGGATTCGAACTCGGAAGGATCCCCCGCTCGCAGCCCTCGCACTCAGGGAGTCGATTGTGTATTCACGCAATGTAGTAAAAATTACAAAAGTGAGCAAATTTACTAGTTGTTGACCAATAAGATATCATAGATATTTTAGTAAATTCGTTCACTTTTGTAATTTTCACTACACCGCGTGATACAGAATCGATCTCCGGGCCGCGAGACCATCGGGCCGATAGTCATATTTATATTATTTTAAAATTCAGTGACTGAAAACGGCCAGGATCATAAGAGAGAATGTGTAATATAGCTTTTTCGCTCATTGAATGTGTTATATATGTGTTATGTATGTGCAACGCAATCCTCGTTTTTACTTTTCGCGCTTCGCCTGATTCACATACGATGCGTTGCACATATAGAGCGCATTCATTGGAATATACAATGTTATTGTTGCAATCGTGATTTATGAGGTTTTCAAGAACCTTGATGAAATTATGGAATTATTAAGTTTATTAATGCTTCCATATGCGAATGAGATATCATCTCTTTTTTTTGACAGATCAAATAGTTTTTTTTTACATATGGTACCAGTTATTATAAAATGCATGAAATGCTTTAATTCGAGAGACAAAAAAAAAACACGTTGTCAGCTAATTTGACAAATCGCATTGTCAAATAGATTGCAACAGATAGAACGTAGATGAACATAGATTGCGCGTCAAAATTGAAAACATCGGAGTTTTCATTTTTGCTGCCGATCGTTGTTATAATCTAATATGAAAATATATATTGCATAGTTTATAAAAGATACAAAAAGCCGTTATTAATTATTATAAAACAGTAAACTAATACGTTATAAACTTATCACAGCACAAAGTTTTACACACAATTACTATTTAAGAGACATATCCCACACAGATATCCATCTATCCAGACATCCATTAGACATCTATTAGATGTCGCATGGAGCTGTCGACGTCTAACAGATGTCTAATGGAGTTTTTGTTCTGTGTGGGTATATATAATGTTTATATATCCTGTAACGCGATTTATGGATTGTTGTTACGACATAGTTTACAATTTCACTTCATATACAAAATTGGCAGTATGAATTCACACACAAAAGAAAGTTATATACTTTGCACTTCTAAAAATATAAACACAAATAGTCTTTTTGAGTGCTTCGAAAAGGCATTATGCAGCTTGTAAGAAAAGAATAGTAGAAAATTACGATTAGTGCAATTATAGCAGAAGCGCCAAAGAGACACATGCGTCTATCTTTGTCTCTTTTTTGTCATCTATTCTTGTTTTGATTCGGTTCCAAGAGAGGGCGCCACTTACTGGACAGCGTAGCGGCTGAGTGGCAACTAAATCAGATTTTTGCCGGCGTTCAGCATTCTCTTAAGGGCCGTCTACAATGAAGGTAGTAAGGCTGTAAGAGTAGAGTAAGGTTCTTGGAGTTATTTTATTTTTGTACTATACAAATAATTGAAAGACGCGTGTTAAAAAGCGCGAAATAATTACTTGTATAGACAAAAGTAAAAAATAACTCCAAGAAGACTTACTTTACTCTTACACCCTTACTACCTTCATTGTAGACGACCCTTTAAGCGGTACTCACAAGAAAGCAGCGAGCAGGTTTCCGCTTGCTGTTGTGCGCATTCCTTCCACTGCTGCAGCATATTTGTGTCAATGCCCAATTTCTTCACCTCCGATAAGTTCTCGATAACTTTATTTAAAAGATAAAATATATTTTGTTTGAAAAAAATGAAAACTTTTAAAACATCTTTTTTTTTTCATTTTATTGTATAAATTTGGACTTCCCGGATCCCTTATTGTATTTGCAGAGAAGTGCACCATATACCATATAAAATATTTCTTCTGGAACCGCACGATATGGCGCACTCTTCTGTACTTTAATCGTAGAAAAGGATTTGTCTTCTTTCTTCTTCTTTGCTTCTATGGCGCACGCCCCTGCACGTGAGGAGCAAAAGCCAGTCTGAAACAGGATTTGTCGATCCATACAGCCCAAACCAAAATTAGTGCGCGCAAAAATTTCCGTTTTATCGATAAAACAGTTTTACTTTAGGATCTCCTTAAAACGGTTACATCATGCTGTAACGGAAGGGATGCGCACAAAACAGCGAGTAAATACCTACTGCTGTTGTGCGCATCCCCTCTACCGCTGTAACATGCTGCGTCTCAAAACTGTGAACACTGACTGTGAACTGTGGAAGCGTGTTGAGAAGATACGTTGAGTCACGGTAAGGTAAGTAATAGAAGAGAATCCTGCGTCTTGTGTGTGCGTCTTGTCTAAAAAAAACCCTTTATTCCATTAAATTAATTTTTATAACTATAATTTTACAGATTAAGTAACATCTAGTGCAATTATTTACGTCTAAAAGTACTAAAAAAGACACGATGTCGGAGGATTCTAAATCTACTGAAACTAATTCTGAAGATCCCAAATCGAACACGACTATATCCGATAATACATCGGAAGATCCCAAATCGAACACGACTATATCCGATAATACATCGGAAGATTCCAAATCCGTTGATATTAATTCCGAGGATGAGAAATCTGGCGATGATGATTGCGAAAACACGAAGAAAATTGCTGAAAATGATACTGTGTCGGAGAATACGACTTCTGATACAAGTGAAATTATAGCCAAATTCGTGGAAAAAGAAAAAATGACAATAATAGAGCTGATTAAGAATATGGCAATAGGAAAAAATGAAACGGAAGACACTGATTCCAGTTCGAGTAAAGCTGAAGTCACTGAAGAAGAGAAAAGTAAAAACTTACAGCAGAGTGGAAACTGTACGTACATATACTTTACTGCGTCGTGCTAAAAATATAAAGTATAACACTTCGTGTTTTTGCTAAATACGTGTGCAATTATGAATGTTAATCTTTCTTTGTTTCTTTCGTACATCTTTTTTTTTCTCTGCTTTTCTTTCTACAGTTGCGGCATGTAAAGTTTACTATTGAGTAAACTTTTGTTGTGAAAAAATATCGTTTTCTCTCTCTTTCTCCCTCTTCCACTCTTCCCCCTCTCTACCTCTATCTTCTTCCATCTTCCATCTATTATCTCTTTTTCCCTTCTTCCTCTCTTTCTCATTGTGTCTTACATATGCCCTTGCACATATGTGTGACAATATTTATACACAGATACATATATATAAATTTAAAAGTTTTATGTGTACATATATATGTATATATTTTCTCTTACATAATCTTTGCATTTAAATTGTAAATTAATATAGTAAATTTTGTTTTGTAATAATCACATTTAACAGATTTATTTAAAATCTTATAAGATCTGAATTTTATTAATATTTTATATATCCTTTGTTTTTTTATGAGATTTGCAATATTTATGATTTATGCATTATATCACAAAACAATATCATGTAGAGGTGAAAAAATATAGAGGAGGATGAGTAAAAAAAATTATGTTAAAATATAGCGTATAAAAATGGCACATACACATGTACAATAATACACATGCACACATGTATATGTATATATATATGTACAATGATACATATATATAATGATATGTTACAGTGGAAGAACAGTATCCTGCTGCATTCTTAAAAAATGGTATAATACAAGGATTTTCATATCAATTAAAGATATTGACGTGGACAGCATGGAGTCTATTTAAAAACAATAATAAGAATTGGAAATTAGGTGCGGAAATGTATGGCGCTCGTGGATTTCACGATTTAGTTGTGAAATACGAGACAAAGACTGATACGAAAGAAGAAGAAAACATTTCCAAATATCGTTTTGTGCAAATCAAGTACACATCTTCGAAATATCCTATCGAGAAACGTCACTTCTCATCCACAGAGAAGTTTGATAAACAATACAGTCTGATCTATTTGTTTATAGCTTATCTGGATATGCTCCGATCATTCAAAAATGACGAAATCATGGATCTGACAGTTTTCACAAATAAAAGTATTAGTGTACTTTCATTTTTAGTTCCAATTGATGAAAAAGATTCGATCTTCAACTTTGAAAAAGGTCAGCGGTATCGTATTAATGTAAAGGCAATCGACCCTAATTCAAGGATAATGACAGGTTTAAAAAAGATCAAAAATGATAACGTGGTTATAGAGAATTTTCTGAACAAATTAGTTTTTGCGGTGAATCAACCTACTGAGTCTGAGATGGATGAACTAATTACCAATGATATAAAGACGGAAGTTGGTTTTATGCCAGAGATATTTTACACTTATTTATTCAAGAATATATTCGACTGGTTTCTCGTGTATAATGCGCGCAACAAGACCTCACCATATTACACTAGAAACCGTATCATGAACTGTTTTACATCTGTCCATCTTACACTGAAAAACGTAGTACAAGGTGAATCTAAGGATAACATATTAAAGTGTTTGTTTTCTTAAATCTAAAAAAACTTTCCAAACTATATCTTTTACTCGTGTCCTTATTTGATAAAGCAAGTTTAATTTTTTAATAGATAACTACTGTAGGAACGGTATTTGTAAGTCATTTTAATCTTTACGTTTTTATACAACGACATGTATATTCAGTATACATACATTACATTTTATAATCAAGTAAAACTATAGCTGAGACTATAGTTGAAATTAAAAAAGATTAGACACTACATATATTTTATATGTATATATATATATATATATATAGAAAAAAGTGTTGTACGTTTATTTACCTAATAAGTATATATTTACTATTATTTTGTAACCATATGTTTACTTACAATTTAATCACCAAAGTTTTGAGTTATTCAACGTCAATTAGTACATAAAAGATACAGACGTATTGGTTTAAAAGTTACTTACGCGAGAAGATTTGATTGAAAGAATCTATTTACTGAGGACACGATTTTATTCATTGGACCTAAGATGTTGTAAGACATGACTTATAACAAATGGATCAAAGAAAATTTTATGTTTATTACTATTACACTTATGATCGTGAAGCTAAAGATCCATGTAGTTTTGTTTGTAAACAAAAAAAAACCGGAAAGCAAATAAAGGAATAGAAAATTTTCTTTGTATATTGTATATTTATTTTTAAATTCTTGATTTAAAGTAGAGAATACAACTTATATATCCACGTGCGCTACAATGATTATCTTAATTTTCACAATTAGAAGAAAGATTTTTATTCGTAAGACTTCAAGTAGATTCTCGCTCGCTGTGACAAGTACAGCTTTTCCTTTTATTTCGTCTACCAGTAATATGTACGTAAAACGTTACGTTACGTTACGTTACGTTAACACGTCGTCGTGTGGTACATCTATCGCGGGATACTTGTAAACTTTTGATCGTCTCAGAAACTCTTTTGTAAGAAATCCAAATGTGTTGTGTAAAATGCCCCGTGAGAGAAGACTTTTTTTTATTCACGCAAAAAGTCTGAAATCTTTGGTAAAGGAATCGGGAGATTTACAGATATCCCGCGACAAAGATATCGCCAAAGATACACACAGTATACGTTATATATATATACACGATAAAGAGAACAACGTTGCTAGAGAAATTAATCCCGAGCTATTTGTTTTGACTAAAAATTATTTATAGCCACACAATACAATCACGCTTTATATCTCTCCGCAATAAAATCAAATAAATATCGTCGAATATCTACGAATATATACATATATATATATATATGTATATGGAGAGAAGAAAAAGGAGAGATTGAGAAGAGAGAAGCAGAGACGGAACGCGAGTAAGAGATACAAACGGACAACAAAGAATAGAGTAGGAGAAAGTCGAAGGAGTAGGAAATATAAATCGTTTCCCTTTGGCCTAAGTAAGTTCCGTTGTCTATTATACTTGTTTTTTTTTCTCGTTCTCTGCTCTATAACACCTACTTACACAATCATCATCAACTAAATCATTTGGTATAATTGCATTCGCCAAGAATATAATTATAAACTATCTATATATTTATATATACACACTAAAATATTCTTAACGCGACCAGACATCACGACTGTAATCTGTAGAAATTAGCTCTTATATGTATTGCTCCGCATATTTTCACATTTTCTTAAAATTATTTTACGTCTCGTGTGAAAATTGCATGTCGTCTCTTGCTCTATGCCTTTTTTCAAAAACAAAAAACAAAAAAAGAAATACTAGAAAAAACAGATTTGAACAGGCACTTGGAATCGCATTCGTGTTCCTTATAAGTAAGCGAGTTCTTTTTTTTTTTTTTGTTTTTTTATCATCTTCATCTTTGACCGCAGAAAAACATAGCTATTTCCGCAGAACATTCCGATTTGGATCACAGATCCGACTTGTTCGTTAACAAACATACTTATGCTTTTCACAACGCTTACGCACGCACATGTGTGTTTTTTTTAACATATATAATATGTCTTTTACTATATATATATACACACACACATATATATATGTATATATGTATATATATATAATCAACTATATAATCGCACCTTAAGTTACATTTCTCACTTTTGTAGAAATACGCATATACCTAAATAATAAATAAGATCGTAGTGCATATATGGCTAACTCAATTCTTTAGAATCAATTCTTTGGATTTAAATGCAGTATCGTCTTCGTATGAGACAGACACGGGAGAGTGCTACTAGGTCAAAATAAATCATCGCTCCGTCGAATATTCACACACGAAATGTAGTCGTCTTATGAAAAATCAATTATCTATTTTCTCTCAGATACATAATATCTAAGACACATTTTAAATAGTATGTCTTCTTCTTTTTTTTTTTTTTTTTTAAATATCTTTTTATATGTCTTTTACTCTGTTTATAATATATGTAAGGTGTGCTTCTCTAATACTGCGTGAACAAAATACACACACGTTATCTATATAGACCTCTAATGCACGTTATATAATAACATTGCTGTTAAAAACATTATTATTATTTTTTTCTTTTTCAACGAGCATTTAACGTGCCCGCGATTTGTCGTTACGATAACTACTCACGATAACTAATCACGAGCGGATACAAAGAAGAGCACAACCACATCGAATCTTAAATATATTCAAAACACATGATTTATATACACAAACGGATCCGTCTGGCGACGCGATTCTTATATAAAAGAAAAAAAAACGAGACTCAAGACGTTTATGGAGAAAAAAACTGAAGTGTCACAAGCGTAAACATTTTTGTAAAAATAAAACTTCTATTGATTCATACAAATGGTTACATGTCGATAAAACGAGGAAAATGCAGCGTGTGATTAGAAGTTTCACAATTCGCTGATGAGTGATTAAAAAATTTCGCTTTTGGCGCGACACAAATATAGAACAAGATATGAAATACGTAGCTCGGAGATGGTTTTCTTGAAATAAACAGCAAAAATAAAACATTTCATAGCTCTGTATGAATAAATAAAGCGTATGTACAATGTGAAAAATAGGTGAGAAGAATTGAATCAGAAGGAATTCGTTTTTCTGCAACGCTAAATAATTTAATCTTCGAAATCGCGAAGACACGCAGATTTCTTAAAATTTCGATTCTCCTTTTCCATTCTTCTATAAATTCTCATGTGAAAGTAACCTTATATTAGATGCAAAATGTAATTTTTATTAAAAAATACAAAGGAATATACGCACGCACCTTTCCTGTGCAAACCATTTTTATAAACATGAATTCGCGAAGAATCAAAATAACTTTTTGTAAATATTATTTTTTTTTTTAATTTTTTTTTACTTCAAAGTGCTTTAATAAATATTATACAATATTTCGTATAAAAAAATTTGATTTAAATATTTTTGATATGTAGCGATTTATTACATATATAGTGTAATAATATATATATACATATATATATAGTACAGTACTATATATATAATACTGTATACATAGTACTATATCGAAATCACTGTATATATATATATTTACTAAATATATGTGATATGTATTTTTTAATTTTAATATTTTTGTATGTATATTTCTAATGAGTACGTATACACAATTAATATATAATACAATTAATAACAAATTAAGAGAGAAAGTCAAAATAATGTGAATTCCTCTATCAATCCATCGTTTCACCTACTTTTCGCAGTAGACCTAGTTGATTAATGTGACTTTTGTTATTTTTCTTGTCGTATGTAAATTACAAAAACTTTACACGGACATTTTTATTTGCTAGCAGCACGTGATCACATTTCGACAATTACTCTCATGTATCGCGGAGAGTATATTATTAAAAAAAAAAAAAAGTCCAAATAAGATGTAGTACAGTGTTTCATGTGAACACGTGCGCGATAAATCGTTAAGGAATATAAGGCACGATCGTGAACCTTAGGCGGAAGTTACAAGAATCCGACGATCAGTTTAAAAGTATTTTTTTTTTTTTTTTTTTGGTTTTTTTTTTAATTTTCTTTTTACTCACACACAAAGTAGGAGAAACTGGTGTGCGATCAAATAACGACAATTATTTACGACTTTTCTTCGGGAATGATTAATTACCATATGGTGGAGTCTCTAGTTTTGCATTTTTCTCCCGTGAATCTCTAGCAGCATTCCATACTCTAGATCTGTCTAGCAGCATTCCACGCTCTAGATTCTTTAATTATCTTTTATTTTGTTTCGTTAATGTTTGTTTAAGTTAATCTCGTATATTTGATCGCGCATCTCCGTTTCCGCTCGCGCGACCGATTATGTATCACTCGCTGTGATTGACACCGAGTAACTTGGCCGCATCGTCCGCCGAGCCAAGAAGTACCTTGTCGAGCAGACCTTTCTCGCGTATTCCCAGCAAGTTGGAGATCAGATCATTATCTCCGCTCTCACTGGGCGCCTCCGCAGGTGGTGGTGTGGACGACAAAGGGGCGGGAGCAGCACCTTGCGATCCATCGTTCGCCATTCTCCCGGTGAGAGTGGCCATGTTATCGTAATGATTATATCGCATCAATGCGCAGGGCGCCGCGTCCGCTGTCGCAACCGCCGCGACGGTCGGTAAGGAGATTCTGTCTTGAGTGCGGGGTCTGCTGGTGTTGGTGGAAATCGGCGACGGTGTAATCGTTGGCGGTTGTGCGGGTGAATTTTCCTCATCGCCGCTGTTGCCTATGTACATGGAGGAATCCATTGACTCGTGCTTCTTGCGGTGGCGCAGCATACTGTGCTTCAACGTGAACTTTCTGCTGCAAATGTCGCATTCGAAAGGTCTCTCGCCGGTGTGGGTCCGCATGTGGCGTCGAAGATCTTCCGCTGACCAAAATCGTCTCATGCAGAAAGCGCACACTACCTGCGGGAATGAAAAGAACACATTGCTATTTAGTTGCTATTTTGTAGATGTCTTTGTGCGAGATGTTGTTCGCGTCTATATTCATCGGTATGAAAACAAAAGAGAGATTATATTGCAATTTAAACTAAGAAAAAATGATACAAAATTGTTTTTGAATTTTGTTTGATTTTTGAAGTCAGTCAGTTAGTTTAAACCGAGTTTAATTAAAAAAAAGTCTTTGAGATAGTTTCTTTTGTTATTGTATTTTTATTACCTTTCTGTTGCTATAGTCCGGAAAACGTCCTTTTTTTTCTTCGCCATCGCTGTGATGCTGCTGCGCGGTGATCATCTGGTCCTCACCGGCGTCTATGTTCATAGACGCCATTTCGAGGGCTCCTTTGGCCTTCAACATCTCGTAAGATCGTCGGTGATGTATTTTGATATGCTCCAAACAGTCTTGTCGTTCTGCGAAGCCGCTGTCGCATAAGTAACACTTGAAAGGCACGTCACCAGGTCCCGGAGACGATCTTGGCGATTTGCGCGATCTGCCGGTTTCAGTCAGCGTATTGAGAGACGTGTTGATATTCGATTTTACGTTTACGGTAGCAGATAACGAATTGTCGGACTGGCTCGACGAAGGACTCTCGTAATCGCTCTGATCGTTTTGCGCGGCACACTGCGGCGGACTGTTTTGCTGATCGCTGGACTCCGACCTGGACACAGTCTTGCGATGTTTGGTCGATCGGTGCTTCTTCAGATTGCCCAACGTGGAGAACGTCGAGCTCGGACACTGATTGCATTTGAACGGTCTCTCGGGCACGTTCCTCATAGAAAATGCGTTGTTAGTGGTGGCGGCGACACTACTGCTGGCGACCACCTGGATGTCCGGCGAGGAGGAATTTCTAGCTTGGCGCGTTTTATTCGCCTTCGCTCGGTGCTTTCTCAACAAATGGCGATCGCAGTTGGACTTGGTCGTGAAATGATGCGAGCAGTGTTTGCACTGATACGGCTTCTGGCCGGTATGAGTGAGAATGTGGCGTCTCAGTGACGAGGACCAGGGGAACGGACGCTCGCAGAAGGGACATATCACGCGATTCGGTGCCAACGAGTAAGCGGACTTCTTCTTCTTTTTCTTCTTGTTCGACGAGGTGTTATTAGAGTTCGAGTTCATAGAATCGGACTTTTCGCTACCGGAGTTGTTGCCGCTAGTCGAAGCCACCGGTCCTTCCTCGTCGCTCAAGTACTGCGGTTTAAATTGTTGATATTGCTGAGACGCGTTGTCAAGAAGCTTCGAAACGCTCGCGAGATCGGGTGCTCCGTCTTCGAGCTTGACTTGTTCTCTTCCAGTAGATTCCTTCGTGTTTTCCTCTTCGGTAATACGTGGTTTCTTTTCGACAGGTTCGGATTCTTCCGAATTGACTTTGTCAACGTCATTTTGAGTAGTCTGTTCAGTACGAGACTCTTTTAAGCTCTCCTCGACAAGCTCGGTGTCTTTTTCTGTCTTCACCACGACGTCTTTGGTATCATCGCTACTTTCCAACTGATCTCTCAGCAAGCTCGTGCCGGATTCGTGCTGAGTTTGCGATTCCTGAACATCCCTGTCACCCGTTTCCTCCTCGTCTATCACCATCTCGTCCTCCGAATCGTTATCGTCTATCTTAGCTTTCAATTGTTGCGCCAGAATTGCGTATTTTACTTGATTCGAGATAGGATGCGAGTTATAATCCGATGTAACCATCGGCGGTTCGAGTTTGAGAATGTTCGGTTGAGCTTGCGATGCCGACGAATTCGAATTTTGCGTCATGAGACTTGCGGGCGGTCTACCTCTGGTCGAATGTCCTCCGCGAGGTCTTTGACTCCAAAACTGGGGATGCTGCTGTTTAATATGACGCTCCATATTGCTCCTCAGTGTGAATCTAGCCGAGCAATGGTCGCAGCTGAACGGTCTTTCTGTACGGTATCTGCGTTGTTTCTGCTTAGGAATTAACACTCCATTCTTCAGTACCATCTTGACGGGATCATTTGACGATATAACGTCCGGTTTTTCGATTACACGATTTGGCGCGGTCTGATTGGTCATCAGATTTGGATAACACTGTTCGCTCGGTGCCTGCGAAGTGGTGACGTCTCTTGTTTGCGGATAAGCGTAACTGGTGCTAGGAATTGCTGTATCTACCGGAAGAGTACCACCGCCCGTTAACTGCAAGCCTCTCACCAATTCCTTCTGTAGTCTATTTTTCGCAGCCAAGTCTTGATTGAACATATGAGAGTTCAAAAAGTACGAAGGTATCATGCTTGCGCCGGTCAACGTGCCGAGGTTGCGATAAATCGTATTGGCGTAGAAAGTTTCGAGCGACGTTGGAGAAGTCTCGCGAGCTCTGTTCAGAAGAGCTTGAGTAAGGAGCAACGCCGGATTCGTAGCGTATAGATCCGACTGATTGTTTTTAAATCGTTTCTCTTCGTGGCCGTCGATATCCTCATTGTCTCTCTTCCGTTTTCTGCTCAAATCTAACACATCCATCGACAGATCCAACGGCCCGTCCTCTCCCGAGTTCAATCCAATAGGTTTCGTCAAGTTCATCGGACTAGCTTGAATTCTTTGGTGTGTATCTATTTTATTGGTATCACTGACTAGAGACACGCTGCCATCCGATGATCTCGACTCGATGTCCTCCTTCATCTCGACTTCAACTTTCGAATAATTAGGCTTCGCGATCAGATCGTGAGATACGTTCGCTTCTTGCGCGTTTCTCTTCACGAGATTGAGAGCCTGCGTCTTAGTCGGTCTGGTGAACATCTCCGGCTTCTCATAGCGAGTCATCAGCATCTCAGCGCGAACATTCGACGGTCCCGGATTGCAATCTAACGGTATGGGCGGATAATGAATTTGCTGTTGCTGAGGAGGAGGTTCTTCGCGCTCGTTCGGATAAACGAGACTCTTTCGCATGTCCTCTCTGACAACTCGGGGCGAGCTTCTCTCGACGTTGTCGTTCGTCGAGTCTTCACTCGGATGATATATCAACACGTTCTTGACCTCCTCCTTGCTGATCATTCCGTGACGATTCTTCACATGCCTCTCGCAGTTTGCTTTGGTGGTAAATGCGTAATTGCAGATGGAGCATTCGAACGGTCGGTCGCCATTGTGCGATCTCAGATGCTTCATCAAGGCTCCTTTATCGGTGCTGGTGTAAGGGCACATGTTGCACGGATACGGCATTCCCGGCTCCACGTTCATATGCGCACGATTGTGTCCCTTCAACGCCCGCAAATTGGGAAACACAGTTGTGCACAATCTGCAGGGAAACTCGCCCTTCAATTTCATCTTCCGAAATTCTGCGGTGAACGCGTCTTGCGCCTCTTCTTCGTTGTACTCGGACGAGCAGGTGCCAGAGGAACCTGACGAACTGACGGTCGGATGGAACCTGATGGTGTTCTCGGGCGTGCTGGCGTCCGAACGAGGAAAAGTTTGCAGACAGTTCAAGCTGACGGACAGAATGCTTGGAATGTCTGCAAGATCTTTAATATCCCTCGGTTCCTTGATTTCTTTCGGATCTCTGGACTCTTTCAACTCCTTCGCCTCGTGCGTCGAGGCTTTATTCTGCAGATCCAGCACGGCGAAGAACATTTCTTGTTTCGTTTTGGGATCATCCTGAACCGACGGCGCGTCTAGATCTGTCTCAAAATTATTATTGGTGCTATTGTCGTTATTGTTGTTGTTGTCGTTTCTTTTGTTCTTGTACGGACCTCTGCATTCCTTCTCGTGCGCCAGCTGGGCTTGTTTGCATGGAAACGCGTGCAAACACTTCATGCATTGAAACCTGTTGACTTCGCCGGAAGCCGGTCGGTGCAGCTCCCGCTCGCACACCGCCCGGGCGATCGTCGGAAACTTGTCGGACGAGAAGTCGATGAACGTCAGATCTTTGAAGCCGTCCACGGTGTTGCGCAGATTCCGGCTGTTGTTGCCGTCGGTGTGCTTCTTGAAATGTTTCATGGTACGATGGAGATTCAACACGCGATAATTCTTGAAGGACAGATTGCAGGTCTCGCACTTGGGCATGAGTTCCGGATGCACGCGGTCCATGTGAGACTCCAATATCGCGCTTGTCATGAAGTTTTGCCCGCAGGTAGAGCAGCTGAATGTCTTCTGCTCCTCTTCCGGCCGGCACCTCATCATCATCCGAGAGTTCATGAGAATCTTGTGACTCCTCTGCTCCTCCGTGTCGCTGCTATCGTCCGAACATTTCCGTTTGCTCGCACGATCGCTGGGCGACGGTTCGTCGTGTCGATCGTCGATCAGATCCGGCGAGTTACGCCTGGCGATCTCGTTATTGTTGTACTCGTCCTGGTTCGTTATCGCCGGCCTCTCCGAACTGCTGCTACCCTCGGAATCTGTGCAACTGTTCGACGACACCAGACGATGGGCGTTTCTCGCGTGTCGATTCATGTTGCCGTTCGTTGTATACGTCGTCGTGTTGTTGCAGTGCTTGGACTTGAACGACCGCTCGTTCGAGTGTACCAGCACGTGACGGTCCAGCGAACTCGCCGAGCTGAGCACCTTGTTACAAACGTTGCAGCTGTAGTCGAGCTCCTCGCCGCTGCAGTCCGTGCTACGCGGTGAGTTGTGGCCGCGCAAGTGATTGGTCAACTCATGGGAGCTGGAGAATACCGACGGGCAATTCGGGCACGGATGCGTGATGTTCTCCGACAGCTCAACCTGTTGGTTTGTTTTTTGTAGAAAACAATAGCAATTAAATTTAATTTGTTAATTTGCAATTTATTGCTTTATCAGAGCTGGTTGTATTAGAGTCTATGTAAAAAGCTATATTTTGTTTTTGCATACTAATATTAACAAAGACTTACGCTTGATGATGGCGAAGCGGCATCGATTTGTGCTTCGTTTTCTTGCTTCTGATCAGATTCATTCTCAGATTCAGTCACTGAAACATAAATATAAAAATTTATGAAATACTTTGCAAAAGTTCGATAAAACTGATTACTATAGATATATTGTTACCGATTATAAACATTACTGGAAGAAAACTCGAGCTTTTGTACTTTTTTTTTTATTATTACTGCGTTACAAATCGGCTGAAAGAACTGAATTTTACGTTATAACTATACTTCTCGCTAAATTGTTTCTCAAACAGGAACTTTATTACGAAGACCGGAAAAACCCGCAAGCGCGATTTAGTCTGGACCACAAATCTGACGAAACAGGAAAACCGAGACAGTTCGGATATAACGAGCACGCGTGCAGTAGAGATTAAGAGAAATGAGAATGATAAATTTTATAAAGTGGAATATAGATCGAGAAATTAAACAGTTGACGCATTTTAAAAAGAAAATAAAAAAAAAATACAACATAAAATACAATTACTTCTAAATTTATTGTGGATTTATTGCGGTCGGTGTAATTAATTATTGTGGTTTTAGCCATTAAGTATATTTATAAGTAAGTATATTTTAAGTATATTTATAAGTAAGTATATTTTAAGAGTATATTTTAGCCATTAAGTATATTTATTTGGTTTTTCTAAAAGTAAGTACTTATTTACGCACAACTAATGTTTACGTAAATTAAATACTCAAAGAAAACATTTACAGACCTATAATCACTCTTTGGACAGAAAAATGTTCGAGAAAAACTAGCCCGTACTACTTAAAAATTATTAGTTTAAATTTAATTTAATTACTAGTTTAAATTTATTAGTTTAAAATTATTGCATAGTCATCTGTCAAATGACTGGATAGAAAAGTCTGTTTAGATAAAGTATAAGCTGAAAAAAAACTCGTGACAATGTATACAAAATAAGGTCAAGGCGAGCTAAAGTACAGGATGTTAGTGCGTAAAAAAACTTTTTCCTCATTAAAACAAAACTCTTGATTCGGACATTTTTATTCCAAGGTGGGATCTTCATCGATGAAAATCAAAATAACTATAGCAAAACATCGACGTTAGCGCACTACCAAGAGTATACACGTATAATTATTAAAAATTGAAGGTAGGAGATTTTACAATAATTAATCAAGTCGAATAAAATCACTGAGACACTCATTATCGGTTGAACAAAAAATTGTTAACGAAAACAGACAGAAGTTATTCTCTCGACGCGATTTAACACAGTGTACACTGACGCGTGTCAAGCTTTTTGTATTAGTGTATTATATCGTGTGGCTGAGAGAACATGCGAACTCTCTTTCTCTCTCTTTATTCGATTTTCGTCTCAACTTTTGAAACGCTTATATTCAACTTGCTAAAAAAAAACCACTGTGAATTCCAAGCTCCGATTGTAGGAACTTTTGCGTCTCAAAGTTTATCTCAAAAAATCGGTCTTAAGCGGTGATGCGTCGTTAGTTACGGGACATCCTGTGCACATACCACATTTGACATATCCTGTACGTATAACGCACAGTGATATATATATACGTAAGCTGTGGAATATCATTGACCATCTATGTGATGCGCGAGTTGGCTTTTAAAACCGCGGATAAACAGGAGAGAGCCACCGGATCCGCCGGTGTTGCGTCTCTAGAAGCCTCACATTAGAGGTAAGGAACTGTGTCACAGCGGCAGCACAGGACACAAATCTGACTAAGTATTCCGGAAGCTGATATCCGAACCGCAAATGTTGCCGAGACAATAACATTTATCAACGTCCTCGCTCGACGTTTCTAACCGCACTCGACGGTCTATTCTGTTTATCACACTTTTAGAGAATTTATGGCGCGGGCATCCTTTGAGAAATCGGCGATTCAAAAGCTGTCTCGACCTCACGAGATGTGAAGCGAGATAAACTTGAGCTGTGAGTTGCGCGCGCGAACTGGTTGAAAGTGAGTTGATATTTTAATTACTTTGTGTATGTGTGTGTGTTATTAATTGAGAAAATATGTATATATACTAAGTTAAGTTGTATTTTAGAGACAATGACCCGACAGTAAAACTCACAACGTAAGAATATTTTACCGATTATTTTGAGATTAACAAATTAAAAAATTATAAATTTATATCTTCTACTTTTACAATTTTCGTCACGTTTGCAAACGCAAAATAAAAACAGAATATAAATAATTGCGATATCAATAAAATATTCTTTAATATTGACACAATTTCTTTGTCAATAAAAAAAAAAGTAATATCTGCTTCAATTCTTTTGCAAGCTATAATGCTAGAAGCAGAAGTGCAATCGTTTTTTCTGATAATAAGATACAAAAATTTAATGCATTGTAACACACATAAAAGAGAAGAGATGCGTGTGTAATCATGTAATTGCGGTAAGATAAATCAAGCGAATGCTAAGGATGTCCTGCTACACAAACCACAATAAATAGAAAAAGCAGATCTCAGAGATATAAAAAAACGAATCTTTCGGCAAAATATACACCCGCATATATACGTGTGTGCGTAATTTCTCTTATCTATATCCTTCAAAATATTGATTTAAATCTATAAGAAAATCGCGTAAAGAACCGTTTGACATTATGTTGTTTAGTATCTTTTGAAATTTTCCAAATTACCATAAATGCAAGTATATTGCGTGAACTTTTCGTCTCTAGAATAGCAAAGTTGAAATCTTTGAAAGGAAAATGCACAAGTGTACTCCAAAATAAAAAGAACATATTGATTGTAATATTAATTGCTACATCGATAGTTTAGTCACTTTCATTTGTGTTATTGAACTTTTTTAGCACACGTACGAATGTGTTTTTACATATTCTCCCGAACAATAACGCGTGTAATCAAAAGCTCGTTTTTATTCAAATTAATTGACTATGTTTAACATACGAGCGTGCGTACAAGAACTTGTGCAAAGATAGGCGAATAATATACGTCGAGTAAGTGTAATAACTAACACAATTAATAAGCTGAAGGACGTAACGTAGTTTTACATTCTTTTTCTTTCCGGAAATCTCCGTATTCTCGCCGATATTTATGCGCATCTTTTGATAACGCACATATTGTGCGTAATAAAAAAAAAAAAAAAAAAAAAATATAATTTCAGTCGCGTGCGACAGAATTTTAAATCAAACCGACACCAAGTGTAAATTTTATTTAAAGTACAAACACGTTTCTTGGTTTTTTTCTTAATACGCGCGTAATTGTGGTGTACATTTATAAGTTTNTTTAAAAAAAAAAAAAAAAAAAAAAAAAATACCATAATTTATATCTTTCATGAGAAAACACTTTGCGTATTAATTTCCTGATGAATATATATGTATATCGTATTACATGGGTTGCCCGCCGATTATAAACGACTACAGCGGTTGTCGTTTTGTTCCGAGCGAACCTGTTTGACAACCGCCCATATAGACGTTATATACCTGTCGGCAGGTGAACTTTATTCATGCGCGTAAATCATGTGCACGCGCTCGTTTCTGAAGAACAAGTGTCGAGAAACGAGTCTGATCAACATCGTCTGCGGTTCGACGCGCGCTCGATAGTTAAACGCTACGTTGATTAACGATATAAACTACGTTGCGGGGCGCTGTTTGTTTTTTTCTTTTTTTTAATTATTTTGAACCAAACAACGCAAACCGAATTCCGTTATCGTCAAAAAAAGTGTACGATTGTTATTTTTTTAATACATATTTAAAAAAAAAGAAAACTAACTCTACTGAAAAGTTCGTCAAACATCTCGCGAAGATAAAGATCGCGTGTTATCGAGCACGGAGATAAAAATTTTATAACGATACATACGCAAAAGAACTAGATGAGTGAAAAATCGCATCAGCATATGCTCACATCAACATGACGAGAAACACGCGCGACAAAGAAAAATAGAAATCGGTTTTCGTGGTTGATGGAACATCATAACGATTGGTCTTCCGTCTCACCCACGATCGTTAGAAATGGAAAGCATCATAAAGAGATTTCCAATTGCGACGATCAGAAATTTGTGCTGCATTTCACCTGAGGTGGATCTACCTGCACCGCGAAAAAGACTGAAAATTGAAAATGCACTTGCAGCAGCAAGAGAACAACGCATATATATATATATAAACTCTTCCTCTTTCTAAAACGATTTTTGTGTGTATCGGCTATTGCACTTACACACAAAAAATTGACCGAATAGTATAATTTCTGATTGTACTTGCAAGAAGTATATTGTCTTGCACTGAAATTGTATTAGAAAAATTGTGTAATGATTAGAATTCGAATATAAAAAATATTTTTAAAATAGATATTTTTCTTATCATTACATATTTCGATTATTAAATTTAGATTCGCAGATAAAAGAGATAATAAATACAAAGAGCGAATATTTAACTTTTGTCGAAGGATCGCCGTGAAGAAAGGCGGGTTCGTGCAACGATGAAAGAGCACTTTAGAGGGAGCCGAGCGAGAAGGTTGAAATTCTGAAGGCTCCAGAACGCCACGCCTATATCTGCATTGCACCCTCGCGCCGGAGACTTCGCCGGGGAGCGTTGAGGGAAAAAGGGAGCAGTGTCATGTCCGCGCCGAGGGCGTACATGCGCATTTCCGTTTGATGCCTCCGCTCGATTCCTCCTACGAATCGTAGGATGCTGCGCTGAAGCAGCCGTGGTGGGGAGTCAGCCGCCAGCGACTCGGAGTCGTGCTAGGCCGCCATTGGCCGCCTCTCATCTTCTCGGAGTCTTTTTATCTCCTTCCTTCCCCGCCTGCCGCCCTCGCCCCACTTCCCTCACTACCGTAGCCTAACGCGCGTTCCCCTCCACTTGCCTTTCGCCTAGCCGCTTTTATCTCGCTCGCTCTTTTCCCCTAACTCCCTTTTTCTTCCTTTCCTTCACCTCGCCCTCTCGCTCGTACCCTCCGCTTTTTCCCTCAGTGCCCCAAGAAATTCCTATCTCGCTCCAAGACGTTCTAGGTTTTATCTCTTCGCGTCTTTTTTTCACGATGCTAATTCCTCCATTCTTCTCTTTTCTCGACATCCTGCGCGCGATCATCACGCTACGCGTTTTTTCTGCTCCTCTTTCTTTCTGTCCTTCCGCGAGCTTACGGCTCTTGTGTCTTTTTGTACCTTTTTATTTTTTTTCCTCTCCCCTTCATTCGTTCTTTTCTCCTCTCTCATCTCTCACTCTACGCCTCGCTTTTGACGACGGCGTCTCTCTCTCCCTCTTTCTCTCTCGTTGTTATCCTCCCCTCTTTTTGTCCAGTTCTCCCTCATCATCCCCGCTTCCTCCACGCTCAGAACATACACCCACGCACCACGCAAGAGGAACAAAGATGGCGGTCGGCTGGTTGAGAATCTCTTTCTGACAATCTTGGGTTTACCGATCCGTAACCCGGCAACCCTCCAGGCATACCTGCGCGGATGACTCATGACTTTTCTCTGTCTCTCTTTCTCTTTCTCTTTTTCTCCCCTTTTTTCTAGTTCTATCTAATTCCCCTTTATAGAATTTCCACCGATTGTGAAACTCTTGAAGGACAAAGGCACGTCGTTTCTTCAAAAGAGGATATATTTCTTCTTACGTTTGCTCGTTGAAGTTTTCGAAATTCTTTTACAGTGTTTGACTGTAAAAGAATTTCGAAAACTTCAACGAGCAAACGATCGCATTTGTCTGACTTTCTGCTCAAGTTGTTCAAAATTTAATTTTTTTTTTTTTGGTTTCCATTAGAAAGTGAATTACAGTTGCACGAAAAAAACGAAAAATATGTGTGTGTGTGTGTGTGTGTGCGCGCGCGCGCGCGTGTGTGATAAAAAATTAATAAATAAATAAATTTTATCTTTCTTCCAACCTTGTCATATTTCGAATATCACGAGATAAAGTTCGAGAAACATTCCATCGAGGAAATATTTCGTGTAATTGAGAAATCAAGTCAACAAGTAACTCTTCGTTTTCGCGATCGGTCGTACATTTTCTGAAGGAGAATTCAGCGACTCTCGGTGAGGATCGCAGCGATGTGTCATGCGACAGAAGTGGAATAAGATTCCACTCCGAAAAAAAAAAATTTATAAAATCACGCTTCATTAATTTACACGATCGACCGAGGGTAAATCTCGGAGGATGTCACCCTCCCCCCGAGAAGGATGTCATGCAATGTACCCTCTTTGTATACGTGGCCCAACCAAGTGTTTCCGCATGTACCTCGGCGCGGTTGTCATACCTACCTACCTACCTACCCACCTACCGTCGCGTATCTATAGATTAGTTCTATAACACCTATGCAAATCTTAAAGCGACCTTACGACGCCAGGTAAAGGCGGAAAAGCGATGATAGATGTGATTAGATCATCCATTTAATCCTTGCAAGCGCGAAAGAAAGAAATCGAGTTTATATTTTTCAGAGAAGAGAAGAGAATCTAACGAGTTTGAATAGAAACTAAAAAAAAATAAAAAAATAAAAAAATTAATACTGTTTCATGAAATTCGAAAACTTCTAACGTACAAAATCGAAGTTTCTCAGTGAGAAAAAACTGATAATTTCAAAAATATGTAGAAATAAGTCACAGCATCTCAAGATAAAGTTAAAGCGGTCTTGAACATAAATGACAGTCTTAATCTCTTAAAAATGAAGACTAAATCTTTTTCTAATTATCAGAAATTTTTTTTTTTCTCGTAATCGGATATCTGAGTTTCTCTTCATTATTGTGTCTCCACACAGATTATCTGAGTCACGAATCGATTCAAATAAATAAAATATACGACAAATGATCTTTCTCAGTCCGCATTTTCTATTAAAAAATAATAATAATAATAATAAGAATGGTGTTCAACAAATCATTTAGATTGAATATTTTATATTTGTTTAAGAGAAAATTTATCTTCTTTAACTGTATGTGATAATTTTTAACTCAACTATCGAAGAGATGTGTTAAAGCGCAAGTTTCCAAAAGAATTTAAATGACTTTATATAAGACTAATTATAAGCAAAGATGTGTGTGTACGTGTGTAAAAAAAATAATCTATATAGATATATTTTCGGAATTTCTTTCGAAGATTAATTACTGATTTATTTGAACTTTAGAGTATATACGTATATTTGCGTTACGTATTTGCATTACATGCAACTTTTTAATCGTAACGACGAGTTTTCCGGTGACAGTTGGTAAATGCGTGCACTTTCTTGTCGATATAAAAACATCGCTAATTAATCTATCTCGCCACCAAAAGGCGCCCCTTCGCTGGGGTGAAAAAGGGAGCGGTTGACTTTCCGCACCACGCCCTAATACAGACTTCGTGGTGCCGGTCGTAATCATTTTTCCGCTCCAACACAGGGAGAAAAAAAAAGTATTTCCGGATAATGTATCATTTGATGTATCTGCGCACATCACAAATAATAATCCACTACTAGTGCGTGTTTTGTTAACGGAAACTTGATATACGCACAAAAATATGACAAAGAAGAACACACATGTTGTGTAAATCCCGTCGTGTAAATAATTACAAACAATGTGCAAATATACAATGAACAAAAAGCACAATTCCAATACACAAAAGAGATGGAAAATTTTTAGATACCACATCTTTAGATGCGGCAATTTATATATATATACACTCTCTCGACGCAGATTCCAACAGATAAAGAATTAAAAATTTGGATGAATAATCGAATATTAATCATCTCTGAATATCGATTTTCTTATCTTTTACGGGGAGGAGAGAGAGAGTGTGTGTGATTGTTTAGCATTAAGTTTCCATTCATTTTGAAGATATAAATCTGAGATAAAAAAACTCTCTGCTTCGTGATATTATAATCTCTCTCGTATTTTCCAAATTTATATCGCGCACGTGAAAACGAACTAACATATTTTTGCAAAAATGCTGAATTTTAACAATTATTATTATTTCATCGATCATTTAATTTGTTATTGAGTACGTGTACTTCACCCATTCAAAAACTAATAATAATTGCTTTTTCTCTTATTTCACAGTACAATATTTTTACGAAAATGATTGCACACGAAGAAAACGCTTTTTTAACATCATCACAGGAAACGCTTTTGTAAATTGTACACTTTGGAACCAATATCAATTCTTCATAAGTGATCAGCATTCCGCATTACTTTGCATCTTATATTGTTTTAAATAAAACTTATTTGTCTCCTTTTTTCAAGTTAAACTTGTAGATTTTTTTGTAAATTTTTCTCAGAATCCAAACAAAACCACTATATATATTTCTTTAAATCATAAGAGCCGTTTCTCTACTTCAACGTAAATGTATTTTATGTCTTCAAAAAAAACCACTATTAATATTAATTAGAACACTTTCTATACCAATTCTGATGACATCAGAGAAGCAAAGATTACTTGGATTTTTTAATGAAAATATTTTGACAGCATATATAAAGATCTCCAAAAGATATGAGGAAGCGGAAAGAAGTTTTCTCAATTTTCCTTTTAACATTTAATTGAAAAACGTTGTCTGTGCAACGAGAAGATTCACCGCACTTTTGTTATTTGTAAACGCTTTTTTCGCACAATTATTGACAAGACGTAATATACAACTTTGAAATTTATTCCCGAAGATTTCAAACAAACAATTAAAAAAACATCGCGCGGTTGTCGGTACGTGGTTTTTTTTTTAACGAAATATCTTAACAACGGTAAATCATATTTTTCAAGAAAGAATTTTAAACGTTCACATACTTGTTGCATAATAATCGACAGAAATTCCACAACTGAAACTCGCACACGATTGTTGAATTGCGTCACCAATACAACTGATACAATCTCATTCGTTATCTCGGTGTGAGCTTTACACAGAATCTCGAGAACGCAGCTCACTCTCTCAGAGATTGACCATGAACGGAGCAGGTGAGTGTTGGCTGACACAATGTTTAAATATTATAGAAAATTTCACGTGACACACACACACACACACATGCACGCACGCACACACCACATACACACACACATACATACACACACACACAACCAACACGCTCACGTGTCCCCGGAATATGTCATTTCCTTTTCTTCGGAAGTGAAACAAAAAGTGGCCGAAAAATAAAAATGTTTTTAGCGCGTTTGTACAGCAGGTGGAACGTCGAATATTTTCCATCATCTTTCAACACGACGCGTGATTACACGCGTTTTGCAGAATCCTTCGCGAAAAAAGTTACGCGCGCGCACTCTGTTGTACAAATATATATACAATCATTCAAAAAAACATCCAAATACGAAGATCATGCGAGATCGCTTCTATATATTTGCGAAACATCTGTGTCTACGCGAGAGAGAGAGAAAGAGAGAGAGAGAGAGAGACCGAAACTGGCACAACAATTTGTTAAAAGACATACCTTTTTTCGAGTAATCCATGATGCTCGACCAGCCGCGGACGACTCGCGATTACTCCTCCGGAGAAAAGATTCGATATAGCATCCAAGCAACTGATTGCACTCAGGTCCACGCAATCGCGAGTACGGAAGCGTCGATTCGGCGGAAATGCACCGTCCGAATGATTCCAACAACAAGTGATCCCGCGAGAATCCCACAGTGTCTCGAGCAGAATCCGGCAGGATGTCAGCCGCACTACTGATGAATGGATCACTATCGATTCTTCGCACAGACAAGACACGACGATGATCGATTGTAAACTCAAAACGAAGATGTCCTCTCGTCACCTTATCTCGATTCCGTTCGTCACTAAGCTTCGACATTCAGCGGCGCACTAAAGCACAAGAGTCGCGCGGTTTACCTCTGCTCCCGCCGCAGTTACCTCGACGTCTGAGACCGCGATCCCGAAACGAGAGAAACCGATTTTCAGAAGACGGCGACTACGTAGGCGGCGAGATGGAGGGGGAGAATCGTGAGAGGGTGAGAGAGCGAGGGATGCGATGTGCTCGCTGCGGGGGAAGAGGCGGGACAGGGTACGAGAGCAAAAGACGAGCCGAGATCCATGAGAATGACTCAGGACGGGCCGACTCGCCGCGTAACAGTGCCTGACAATTTCTCTCAGCCTGCGCTGAAGCTCCATCATCCCTTCCCTCCGATTGGTCCGCTTGTCCCCTCGCCGCGCGCGCGCATCTACTCGTACACCTCGCTCACCTCTTCTGCTGGCTCTCCTTGCGGTCATCCCCACTTGCCAACAGAGATATCCCCTGCCCGCACCCTCGCAACCTGTCCCACCAAATGGCCATCTACGTGGATACATGGGCGTCTGCGGGAAGAAATTGTGTTCATCGTCGTCATATTTCTTTTCTTTTTTCTCTCGCCTTCTTCGAAATCTTCGAGCCGGAGAGTATTTGTCGATTTCTTTATACAAACTTCTGGATTTTGTAATGTAGTAACTGATACGTGAGAGAGAGAAAGAGAGAGAGAGACAGAGAGATACGTTATCTCTGTGTGTATCAAGTGTATTTAACTCTGTATGTGTTCTACTCTAATTAAAAGAGAAAATAAAATTTTAAAATATGCAAAACAAATATATAAGTGATGATTTATCTACATTATCTGATCTTGATCGCATAGTGAAAATTGTTTTATTTTTAAAACAAAAATAGATAAGATACGTGAACCCAATGCTAGATGATCGCGCGATGTATTCGAGTGTATTACATACATTTTTTCTGGCAACTAATCGAATTTAATACACGAATGCTAATTTTCTCATTACGAGTCCAAATTTCTCTCAATGCTTAAGTATATAAATGCTACTATTTCAATGACAATATTCCTTTGAAGATCTGGATTTTTTTATGCGTTGCGAAAAGTAACACCTCGGTCACAGAAGTCGGATCTTCGGCATTTCGTGCCAAGATTTATAACTAAATTACTTCGGCAATTACAGCACTTGAAGATTTACGTGACACGTATCACCTGTTTTGCATATGTTCGAGATATTTTGTACTCAAAAGAACTTGTTACAGAATTTACTTTAAAAAAATTTATATAAAAAAAGAATATTACATGCTCGAAAAAAAATTGGTTTTACGTACTGATGACTTATTTTGCCATTGAGAACTTATTTAATTATTGTACATTATTGTTCTTCATTTTTTCTCTTTCTCAAATATATACATATGGTTTTTTTTTCTTCTTTTTCTGCCAGACGTCTTCAATAAATCAAGACACGTTTGCACGCGCCCCCCGTTACGGACGCCTATGTCCACAAGTACGTTTTTCACCGGAGGAAACCTTCTCGCCCCTTTCTCCTCACTCGCTCTCGTCTCCTTTCCTGACTTCTCTTCTCCCACTTTGACACGCTTACTCTCTGTGATCCCCCTCTCTGCTTCTGTTCGCGCCGATGTATCTCACAACTACATGAACAAAACTCAGGCTGAGTCGGCTGAGCCGACGCATTTGCCACCCACACTACTGCGACCACCCCTCTCGATAGATCGCCTCTTTGCCATCTACGTGCTTCGCGTCTGATGACGACGTGATGCTTCCCCCGGTGGAGGCGATGAGCGAGCCCGTGCTCGCCTCGACTACTCATCGATTCTCACCTGATTTTAGTCTTATCTCTGAACCAGTTTCTCTCTCTCTCTTTCTCTCTCTCTCTCTCTCTCTCTCTCTCTCTCTCTTTCTCTCTCTCTCTCTCTCTCTCTCTCTCTNTCTCTCTCTCTCTCTCTCTCTCTCTCTCTCTCTCTCTCTCTTTCTATGTATCAGACAGTTAATGAAATTGTTAATGAAATTTTCTCAGTGCATTGCACAATCAGATCGATTCTAAATAGAAATGCGTAATCGAGATAAGACGAAGTAGTAAAACTAGACAGTTTAGTTTAAAAGCAGACAGTTTTTTTCTAAATTGAAGATCGTAGTTAGAAAAAAAACCTATTACGTCTCACACGTTATTCAAATTGTTAAAAACCGTTCGCAAGCAGTTTCGCCGATAAAGGCGCAAGGTCAACATCATTGGATGGATGACCGAGCAGGTTCATAGATAATATGCATTATATGCGTCAGTTTCGCCAAGACGTAGAGGACAACCGGCCGGCCGATGCGCAATTTACGATTTTGATAAAGTTGCGCCCGTGAAGTACTTCGAGCAGAAACCTTGATAGCTTGAAAATGTGTCACGATAAAATAAAGCAACATGTGAACTTCTCGTAAGAAGCACGTCAAAAATGTACTTGGTACTACAATTGTAATTTAATAATTATAAGACGCTTTCGCGAAAAAATATTAATAAGATAATTTTTTTAAACAAGCTGCAAAACGACATTTTACGCGATTATCTATTTCTTTTTTATTTTAGTACAAATATCTATTTCTTTTTTATTTCAGTACAAATATATTCTGTACTTAATTACACACAATGATTTGCAATAATTTGAACTAATTTCAGCGCGGTAATAGAAGAATTTAAGAGAAAATAATTATATCCGATTCTTTTATACGTAAATTATTCTGTAAATATTTAATATTGGTCGAAAAATTCAAAAATGTATATACAATTATATCTAAAAAATTATCGAGACAAAATTTTTTTTACTATCTTTTCTCTCAAGAGAGAACCACTTAGAGAACCGTCCACTATATCTCTATTATATTTTGTTAAAGCAAAATAGAACTAGACTATAACGATATATCTACCTCGACTAAGAGATAAAAATATTTAGCATACTTGCAGCATGATAAAAAAAGGTCTTAAAGACGGTCGCAGAATTCTATGTCCCTAGATACGAAAATGAGATATGAAATGCAGAAAGGTTTTGACCAAACAGTAGTAAAAGTTTAAAGTAGTAACACCGTTTAAACGGATCTAGAGGAATACTAGCCTATGCTAATTCTCGATACCTGGATCTTAGTCACGATGACTGTGCGCAAGCGCAAAAGATTGACCCGATGACCAGATGCTGCAGAGCCTGCCGAAGAGGCAACCCTTTTCTTCATTGTTCGCGTCCGAATCTATTGGAAGTCATATCGGACCAACGCAAAAACGGGTGGTGAAGAAGACGCGGTTGATTTTTAACCGTCTTCTTCTTCCGTTCTATCCGAAAAGAGGGTGCTTTGACCTTTCTAACGTACAAGAAGGGTGTGGCAGAAGTAAAACTTAAAAGGTAGGTAAGTTAAATTAGTTATCTTGACAGCCGAGCAACAGCTTCGAGTCAATTGCACGTACGTCAAATTCTTAGAAAAGATAAATTATTTAAGAAAAATTAAAACACATTTTTCTCAACAAAACAAGAAAGTAAAATAATGAAAAAGAAGAAGACCAAGGGGGGAAATGTCTGATAAACGCGAGAATATATTAAACGGAATAAAAACTGGACAAAAATTCTTCTTCACAGGTCTGTGAAGTATGTGTGCGATCTTGTGATCTCGTAACATTAAAAAAACATCTCCAAAGGATTTTCAAAGAAGAATTAAAAAATCATTAGAGAAGAGGAAGAGATTACAAGATAAATGTGCGGGAAACAAACGGGAAGAAAAATCGTGAATTCGAAGAAAAACGTAACGCATTATAATACAATTACGAGAAAATAAATGACGACAATTATTTCTTCTGTGTGTGAGAAGGTATCGTATCCATTAAATATTCGAGATAAGAAAACAGGTTTGTGATGAGAAGTAGATATCTAACTTCACAGGTACAAAATTTATAATCGCAAGATTTATGTGCTATATATACTATCTACATTTTAAAATAAAATATAACGTATAAAGTTATGAAGAAAATTCGAGGAAAATATATCTGAAAAGTTATCGAGTGTGTGTGACCACCTTATCGTCTGTAAATGCGAATGCAACAAATTTTTTCACCGGCGAGTCCTTGAGAGAGATATACATATATATATATAAAGTGGTGATGCTGCAACGCGCTTGTGTCGATAGCTTCTTCGCTCCGTAAAACTCCCCGTTCCCGATAAGTGACGACGTGCGCTCGCGATTAGATCGCTCTTGTTTGCTCCTCCAAGTCCTCACCCATGTTTGTACGATGATGTCAGCGTGACTGGTCCATCCGGTACGGATTAGGTCAAAGTCTCGCGGCTCTCTGATAAAAATCGTCAAGCTCGGTGATCGTTTTCGTTTCGGCGTTTCGATCTATATCTCGATTACGCAGAAACAACACTGATAACACACGGCGAACGCAATTAGTGGTCCATGTGGTCCAGATTAGATTAGACGGGCAATCGTGTCATCGTGCGACTACTACGCCACTTTTTGATTCGACTCGCGCACTCACGTTCGCAGAACGGCAAATACGAAAGGGAACAGCATTTAAGCGACCTGTGTGTGTTTGTTATAGATTGTGCTCGTGATGTCGACGGTTAGATATTACGTTATTATTACGACGCGCAAATCTCTTTAGAGAAAAAATTTTAAAATGCGTTTCATTTCGGCGTGCGGTTTACTTTCTACCTTATTTTGTAAAAAGTGTTTTTTTTTTTTTATATTTACGCGACAATTCGTAAATTAAAAAACCATTTGTTTACGAAGTACATTCTGAAAAAATGTAAATTATCCGAGAGACGTATCTCGTTTGTCTTCTTGAAATTTTCTAATTTCAAAGACGCGTGTTGAAGAAAAAATATTAAGAAATATAAATGTTAGGATTAGGAGAGAAATCCAAACAAAAGCAAGAAACGTATTCAATAAGACGAACAGATATCTACGGTCAGATATCGGTCGGCATGACTAACATGAAGCTACGTCTTACGTGAGAGTCAGGAAATATTCTCATATCACTTTTCCAGATAAAAACACGCTGTATCTCTATCTCGATAATCGCTCGAAAGAAATGGTCGCATCTCCATCAAATTCGACGAATTCAATTAGATCACGGATTAAAATTAATTCGTGAGCTAATTTCTTAAAGATCTTTCTTGCTTCGTTATGCAGGTAGATGCTTTGGCGCTAATTGTCACCGGCGTAACGTTGCAAGTGTCACAATTCTACGACGAATTTGGTTGTCTTTATCTTCGTTTATCAAGTCTAATATAATCAACAAGAGAAAAGAATAGATTGTTTTTCACAGAAAGTCTCATATCTCCGGGAGATAAATTGAAGATTTATATTGTCAGGATTTTTTTTTTTTTTTTTTTTTTTTTTTTTTTTTTTTTTTAATTAAGGGTGCTTTCCAACTACGTACACAGGCGACACTGTGTAACACAGTGTCCATTAGTGTGAGAAAGAGCATATCAGTGTGTCTCACTCACACTAGTGGACACAGTGTTACACAGTGTCGCCTGTGTACGTAGTTGGAAAGCACTCTAAGTTATCAAGTAGTAATATATAGTATTTTCTACTTCGAAACTGTTTTTTTTTTTTTTTTGAAAATTATTTAAAATCGCAAAACGAAATCAAACTTTTAAAATGTATTTTTACCTACGTGTGCGTTTAATAATCGCATCAACGCAGCATGCGATGCGATACTTACAAAGGAATCAAGTCGATTAATTTTGACACCCACAATTTGACAAAACCACAACACGTTTTGTTTTAACGAGAAACGAAAAACAGTTTCGAAATCTTCTCGCGGATGTTTACCTTTCACGCACCGGAAAAGCAACGCCACAGTGTCTCTCTCGCAGATGGTGCGAAAACAACGGTCGAAGAGAGATGATGACGGTTCTCGCGCACGTGTGTAATACAGTTCATATATTGGCTTTCTTTCGATTCTTGAAAATTCGATCATGCAGATGGTACGAGAGAAGAAGGAGAGACGGTCTGTTATTCGCGTCGCGCGACGATTGTTCCCCCTTCGCCTCCCGCCCTATCGTCCGGACTCAATTTATAACGCGAGACATCACCGGTATATATCCACCATCGGAGGAAACCCACTTATAGAGCGGGCACACATGTATATATACGTACTACTCGGAGAGGTAGGTGCGCGTGCACACATTCCTGTGTGTGTGTTGTGTCGCGCGTTTACGGGCGCGCTCACGTAGAGATACGCGCGCGCGCGTGTAAGGTGTACGGACGACGAAAGGAAGCTACGAAAGTTGCATACGAAAGGGACTCGCGGACTAATCCACGTGGACACTCGCAAGCGTATCAGTTCGCCGCGAATGTAGGTTATCCGTTAGAATATGACCAATTGGAAGTAGTTTTTTTTTTTTTCCATTGCTGTTGGGACAGCGCGAGGGAGTGGGTTAGCGTCGTCTCGACGCGCACAAACACACACGTGCAACACTCTCACGTATATATTAGTTATTTTTCTTCTCTAATCTCTATGATTATTACACGATTATTCTTTTTATATGCACGTGGGAATAATATGAAAGATCACAATATAAAAAAATTAATCTTGCGCGTGTATCTCTTTGCCGGAAAAATTGACATTGGAACAACACAACAGAGAGATAAATCTTATCACTCGTTGTTCTATTCTCCAAGTTTTTATACGCTATACGTGTACGCACGCGCGTGTTTGTCTTTAAATCGTATTCTTAACAAAAAAAATCTGAGATAAATGATTACTAAAAATAGAGAGGGAACAAAAAAAAAAAAGATCTTATTAATGACGCATTTGTGCGAGTTTTCACTTTTGTTTGAATATTGAAAGGAAAATTTAAATGCGTCACACATACACAAGGGAGATATATTAAATTTTTACACCAAAAAGAGACACACAGACACACATGTATAAATGAGACGTCCTAAGTAAAGAATCGTTTCAAGAGCAAGTTTTATCTCTATCTCTTATGTAAATAATTTTCGACAGAACACACTGGGAAATTTTTTATAAATGATTAAAAGAGTTTTGATACACAGTGAGGAGCCGTGTGTTGTCCGTGTGTTTCGCCTGCAGATGACATCATTAAAATCAACATCGATGTAACGTGTCGTCATGCGCGTAAAAACCGTAGTAAACGTCGCGAGAGGCAAGAGCGCGTTTCGGAATTCCATTTGCGCTCGGGCAATGACTATAATACGCACCGGTATGGTAAATGTGAATAAATTTCGATGCACATCTATTAAGGGTCACCGAACTGTTGTGTTTGCGGCGAACGTTCATACACGCGCGCGTATGTTTATGATTTTCGCGGACAGAGTCGCGTGTACATTCATGTGGACAACATATCGTGTGCAATTATACGCCATGTGTATATACTCGCGTGTTTAATAATGTCGCGGTAATTGCGAAAGCCGCGGAAATTTCGCCGACAAGACGAAGCGTCGTCCCGCGCGACAGATTTTAGAGAATTTTCAATGAACAATAACATTAACAATGTTGTTGACGTAATGTCTTTTTTAATATTAATAATTTTATAAGGAGAACAAAATCGTCCTCAATTTCTATGCAATATGATAGAGACAAACTGAGAAAAAAATCTTTCCGCATTTCCGGAGCGTTCGCAAGCAACGGGGTAGCGACCTCGAGGTATGAATGATCCCGAAGAAACCTTTATGCGACGCGATCGGCGACGCGAGCGAGAAACCTTAGAGATGCGATTGGTTAGGTAAAGGTAGCGCGCGAACCACCTGTCCGAAATACTTCCGTCACGAAACTTGCGGTATCGCTGATAGAGAGGAAAGATGACCAAAATGAAATCAAAAGTGAAGTCGCCGCCGCCGCCGCCGCCGGATCATAGTAGTCGCTTCCCGCTTGCACAGGAAGTACAATGACACCTTCCAGAATTCTAAAGAGACAAATTGTATCTTGCAAAAATACTAAAAACTTGTAACTTTCAGACCAGATAACGAATAATTTATATAAAATATGTATAAATATATATGTATATACTTATGTATATATATACATATTTATTATACAATAAATATGTTCATAATGTTTTGATGTTATTAATACTACTCAAATGTTTGTATATAGTTTTTCGACATTATTATTTTAAATTTCACATTTTATACAAAACTCACGTGAAAACTTGAAAATTCTATTGCAACACTTCTCGTCTAATTTTTTTGAAACATTACGCACCTAGTCTCACAACCTTTAAAAGAAAAAGGTTGGTTTTATTTCTCGTAAAAAAAAATATACATATATACAATGCATTCGTGAAGAAAGGGCAAAAACTCGAAACGCACCAATGACTGCCATTCATTTTATAGTTTCGACACGTCTCTCTCCGTCGCAGATAAACGAGACTTTGGATACATGAAGAGCATAAAAAAACCTGGCGTTACCTGTAATCCGGTCCTCATTCTCGCACACGCGCACACACACACACACACACACATATTAGTGACTCGTTCTCTGAGACGATACGCGACAGAGAGAAGTTGGCTGCTGCAAGATACTTCGTATACATGACAGCTCCGTATCGGAGCCACAAACGCGCACAAACACGCAAAGACAAAGAAAACAGAAAGAGATAGAAAAAGAAACAAAAAACAAAAAAAAATCCACTAAAGATAATAATGACGTTGCGCATTTTCAAGAATTTCAAAACAATTTTATCTTGTTTTTCTTCAAGATGACGATGTTACTTTTTTTTGAAAATATTCTCCGATCCGTATTTATAATAGAATTTCGAAATGTACGCATATCAGAAATTATCTTCGAAGACAAGATTGATAAAGAGTTTCAAGCAACGCATCATTCCAAAACTTTGTCTTCTAAACTTCAAAGTATTACGTGTTTTATTATTCGTATACTTGCTCGTTGATGCGTATTCTGTTCTCGCGCAACTTGTGTGTGCGTGCGACACAGTCGCGTCGTTGTAATAATTTCGTTGTTGGAAAGCTGCATCCCAAAATAGAAGACAGGTAGTTCTTCGCATTTCTGCTCGGTGAAACTCAATGCAAAAAAATGTAAAAAAATTCCAAGTTTTTTTTTTCCACGTGAAAAAGACTATCACAATGCGTCAAAATGTCGTGTAATTTTTTTCCACTCACTTTTAAAGTATTTTACAAGTGAGCACATTCGTGGGAATAAAAAAAAAAAAAAAAAAAAACAAATACTTATCATAAATTGAGTTTCCAAATGTTACAAGACAACATTTACAGAGTGTGTGAGCACTTAATCGAAATTATAAATTTCGATGTGAAGTAAAAACAGGTTAAACACATCCCATAACTTGATTGTCCGGATGCTAAAAGTACACCGACGCGCCACATACGTACACACACACACACTTACGTGCGTACGTATACGCTGCAGAAATGTACAGAATCGTATCGACTTTCGAGAGAGTCTGGTCGTGGACTCGGGAAGCTGCATCACACGTGGGAGACAGGTAGCTGACTTCCGGCCGGAGTAAACCATTGTACCCACGACGAGGGCCCGGTCGGTCATGTGCGTGGAAAGGCCTACGTTATATGCTACGAGATCGTACGGGACACACAGAATACGTGGTATTGTATCCACATATCGTCGTTCTTACGTACGGCGACGCTGTTTCGGTGTCATTTTTTTTTTTTTTTTTCGTAAATGCACGACAGAGATCCGTACAGTTTGACCGATTTCGCGACGGCAGATGTATTTCTTGCAGATATTTTATATAGTATTTAAAAAAAAAAAAAAAAACACTCTTTAATATTGTGTTAAATTGCGCAATTAAAGTTTAATGTAAAAAAAAATTGTTTACAATCTTAATTCCAAAAGAAAGTTTTTTTTATAGAAAAAGCGTAATAGACTTATATTAATATGTATGTATTAATTAGCGCATGGAAAACTTCGTACTTCTCTCTCTCTCTCTTTCATTATCTTTCTCTCATCTCGTTATAGACCGACTATTTGTACATCTGTGATCCACTTGTTTCTTACGCTCGCCCGCTTTATTTACGATCTTTTCTCGCGCGATCGCGAGCTGCAACGCTACGCGAGAATCTCGCGATTAAACTCTCTCATCTCCTTATCTCTCTCGTCTCTCATTTGTGAGAATATTTTTGACGCTCGTCGCTATATAAGAACGTATTAGCCGGTTTAGCTCACGAAGAGAGAGATATATATACCCGGCCGGGAGATACGTTCGCGCGCTCACGGACCGACGAGAGAATGTGTGTATACAAGTTCGTGTCGGGCGAATGACAAAGGCGTGTTCTTTCGCGACGAGAAGATAATGCGCGCGTTCGTGTACTCAGGTGCCGAGAGGAGGCCACGCAGATGCTGCGTCTAATCGTCGTAAGACCCGGCTGGACGCGCGTAGCGTATTACGAACCGAAGAGACCGATCGTATATCGCTCGTTCTTTCTTCATTTGAGAACTGAGCAATGGAAAAACTAATTCTTTCTTGTTGAGCGATTTGACACTGTGTGATTCAAAAACCTCTCGAACGTTCGTCGAAGACGCCATTTTTCGCGAGACACATCACTCTTTTTATCTCGTTTCCTTTCTTCTCCCAACAAGTTGCTTTGTTTCTCGGACTATATTTTTTTCCCCGGACGGGATCTGGTTAAGTTCTTCTTTTCTACGCGTTGTTTATTGCATGTATGTTTGATGGATTGTACTACGCGCGGCATATAATACACTTCAATGTCGCGATCGCAAAAACAATATGTTACTCTTGTTATTTCCGGAATTTAAACGAGATGAATCTCGGTAATTTGATGATGATCAAATCGGCTTCCTGTGCGCGAGCCGTCGCTTATTCGGAGCCCACTTTTGGATATGGCATGACTAAGAGCATTGCTGCTTCGTCGCTCGTGCATCAGACCGCGAAGATGTAATAATTCTTTGTGCTCATGCGATATAGCGCGGCTGCTCCTCGTCGTCGTCGTCGTCGTCGCCGCCGCCGCTGCCGCCGCCGCTCGCTCGCTCGCTCGCTCGCATGATGCTCGCTTCGTGAGAGGCACTCTTGCGAGATGCGTGTTCACGGTACGTCGATTTTCCGCTCACGCCCGGAGAGTCTGCTCCGCGCGCGCAAAGTATGTACGGCGATTCCCCCGGCGCTTCCTTTTCTCGTCGTTAGCTCGCGCAACCGCAAATCAATCCCTTTTTTTTTTTTTACCTCGGGCGGAGTATGTGTGTGTGTGTGTGTGTGTGTGTGTTGCACCATTCGATGACTTGCGTCATCAAAAGTTCGGAGCAACATTATCGCGGTTAACACACGTCGTAACAAAGAATTCGCGTCGATATTTTCAACACCGCAATTGTAAAATCTGCGAAAGACCATCACAGCGAAAATTGAAGCGCCGAATCGAATAAAAAAAAAAAAAAAAAATTTCTTCGATGTCGAAACTATTTGTCTTTAAATATACAATTATCGTTTTTTTTTTCTTTTTTTTTCAGTAAAAGATTAACTAACATACCTTTCCGAGCAACACTTATTTCGGGCACGAACGTTTCGATCTTGCGAACGTCATAAATACCGGAAATGCGAGCGAAAGAGATGATTGTCAGTTGATGATGTTCGGCCGCGATTACCATCGAAATATCTGCGGATCTCAATCCGCGGAGAATGGCTTGCTCTAATGAGTTATTATACATCTGCGAGGTAATGATGTGATATACGCGCGCGGACGTGCGCAATGAATAAATAATTACGCGAAATGGAGAAAACAATGAAGATCCATCCACCATCCGAGAGTTGGTAAAAAAAAAAAAAAAAAATTAATATCACACCGTGTATATACACACTCTCACTGTGTGTGTGTGTGTGTGTATTTTCGTCCAGATACAAAGTGTGAAACGGAGAGAGGGGGAGACGTGACGGAGAGTCGTGACGTTCGTAACGAAATAGCGAAAACGAAGATGTCACACAAGAGCGAAAAGTTTAAAAAATCAAAACGCGTTTATTTTCTTTCTCGCACCATACGAAACTCCCGTACGTGATGTTATATTCAACCTCGCAAAGTGTAACCTTGGTAACACACCGTGCTGAGCAGATAAATGAGATTTCATCAGAGATATACAAAACTGTTAAAACTCGTTTAATTACGATCGCGAGCGATCTTCTCTCACGGTCAGAGATTCTGTAGTTCCCCTCTCTCCCCAAGTACTCATTAGCTCGCGCTGCTCGTTTACTTTTTTGTAATATGATTACGGTACCGTTTATACACACCGTACCGGCTCTTCTCGTACGTCCCGCGTTAAAAAAAAAAAAGGCGTACCGGAAGGAAACGGCGCGACCAGCGCGTCACTTTTTTAATTCGAGCATTACAAATCGGAACATCCGTGACGCGTTTAAATTATCGCTACGTTAAATCAACGTAAAATCGAATCCGAAATATCGAGCTGCGTCTTCACAGTTTTTCACTCCGACTACCTCAAGAATACGAAATAACACATTTACGAAGAGGAAAAGATATGGAAAAAAATATACTAGTTCTATTTTTTTTATAGGAAAGTTGATTGAAAGACGTGTGTAAAAACAAAAAACGAACAAACTTACAATATATAAGTGTTTAAAAAGCTGAAATAAACGCGGATAATTGACAAAATTAGCAATAAATTAGCGGAGATGCGTGAGAGCGAGGTTTCGACGTAACGAAAAGGAAGAGAGAAAGAAACGCGGTTTTGTCGCGTCGAACGACGACCAATTATCTTCTTTAATCGTGTGAATCTAGTTTATCCGAGGCGTTTCGTGTTGTTCGAGCCTACGCGCGATCGCGTAGTCCGATAACGCAACCGCACACGTATACGTAGTATTGTTGCATTTGTAAAATACAATTTTGCACGCGAGGCTTCTCTCTCCGCTTCTGTCTCCACATCCGTAGAATACCGTCCTACCGTCACTCGAGACAGCACCCAATTACCGTAACGTTACACTCATTTCTGTTACTTATTGTCGCAAATGTGTCTCGTCGTATAAAATTCGCGAAACATCTCATTACCGTAATAGCGGCGGCTGCGTGCACGCACGTGAAATTACCGCGTCAGACGCATACGAATTTCGTGCACTATTGCTTCATCTCGTAAAAATGATCCCGAGATATGCCATTTCGTGGGAGGTGACTTCTCCTCCCCTCCGTTTTTTTTTTCTTTCAGAGATTTCGTTTGCCTCGTAATTTTTATATATCGCGCAAGATTTTTTTCTGTCTTCCTCCCAAGTGCGTCCAATGTAATCCGTCGTTCTCAACTCGCGAGATTGTCAGTTTTATCCGCATCTTCCGGAATTTTCTGGACATTAAGATTAGCATTAGATAATAAAGATAATGTTCTAGAGTAGAAAGCGGATAATCGTTGACATTGCCCGCGATTGCCATGATCGTTCCTCTAATACGTTCAAGTTGCTAAATCAGATTAAGGAACTTACGTTTCAGAATCGGATTTGTTTCTTTTTTCTGTCGCATTTGGCAAAACAACACGCCCTTTCACAGATCGTTAAATTCGTTCCGTGATTTATTTTATTTTTTTTTTTATTTATCAGAAAACTGCAACATTTTAAATATATTATTTTTCCGATATTTTGGGTCGAATTTGCTTGATATTTGTTTTGCCGTTTTTAATTAAAATGCGTCTATCTCGCATTTTTGCATTCTTCAAGATTGAAGAATATTGGAAGTTCCACGCATGTTCCATCTTCTGAAGGAAGCTAGAAAATCCTAACGACTCCATAGACGTCTAAAAAGTGTCTAACTTAGTTGCTCCAACTGCTGATGGCGCAAACAAAAGAATAAAACACTCAGTTTTTTAGATTCTTCCGATGCGCCAGATAAGACATTTTAGCTAAGGAAAACAGTGTGTTAATTGTGTTCGCCAGAAACACGACTGTTGCGAACTTGTCTGCGAACGATGTTACAAATTGGTCGGGCGCGTTTGTTGCAACTCGGAGCGAGGAATTCGTTCGAATGCAAAATTCGAAATTTCGCCATCGGCTGCAGTGGAACTGTGCGTCGGTGATCCAGTTTCTCGAACGAGCCACCGTCCTATTTCCGCTGTTGTCGCGCGAATTTGCGCAATTCCGAAATACTTTCTTCACGACAATACAAAATCCTTACACACACCCACGCGTACGAAGCGATGCATCGCGAGCGCGCGCATCGAGCGCAATCGCGCTTACGCGCGAGTGAAGAAAGCGTTATTAGCATCGACTCGCTCGGAAATCCGAAACCGATGCACGAGAAGCGTGCAGCATAAATAATTTTGCAATCTCGACAAAGAGAGAAAGAGAAAGAGAGAGAGAGAAAAGAAAAAACGTTTCGCTTCTCGTCGGGCGATTTGGCAACTGCAAAAATCAGTAAACTTGAAATGCCAAACAACTACGCAAATGTTCTGAAAAATTTGCGATTTTTCTAAGTTTCAAGTAGATGAGTTTTCGATTTTATAACGTCTTTTTTATAACGTCTTTAAAGAGGATTCTACTACATATTTATTTTCTCAGTAAGATGAGAACAAAAGCGCTTATCTGTAGACATGTTATCTCTTTTTTTTTTTTGCTCTAGGTTATCTCTCTTTCTCTCTCTTTCTCTCCCCAAGGAGCAGAATTTTAACTATTTCTATTTCTGTTCAATATAAAACGCAAAAGTAAATAATAGGTCCAAGATCCACCAGATGAAAAAGATTTAACTATATAAACATTTCTGTTATTCGAGATAAAGAATTTATATTGTGAGTTTCTCATCATTTTAATTTCGAAGATACAAAATTTTTTGTATCTCCAAAGTACACGAAAAGCCTTGACAATTATGATAATTCCAATGTCATTAAGAAAATTATCTTCATTTCATTTTTATTTGTACTCATTGTTAGTGAACTGAAGGAAAAATGTGTTTTTCTCATAATTGTCCTTTCATGTGATGTTATCTCTCACATATTTACTCTGTAGAAAAATACATTTCCTGTTTCTTGAAAATCATGTCTAATATAATTTTATATGATGAATTATATTCGGAAAACCTATTATTTTACGTAACATTTTCCAGAGTTGGCGTAACAAGCTCGAATTTTTTTTTTCTTTTGTAAAAAAGGGTTGCGAATATTACACACGAGATTACAGATTTATTTTAATCGAAAAGATCGCGCGCTATATAGAGGACTGAGCGTGCCCGGTCGCTCGGGAAGCAATATAAAACGATGCATCGGAAAGCAGGCACGCGCGTGAATGCCTCGCGCGTGTCAATACACGAGATCGCGCGCTCTCATCGATTTTTTTTCCTCGCTCCCGACCGTCACACATGGCGTGTCGCATAAGCAAATTCCGAAGACCGAAGACCGCGACTTCCGCACCTTCGGAAACATCTCGAAAGACGAGGCGGCGACGAAGCCGCAGATTGCGCAAGGTCCACGTCATTTGATCTCGTCGTCACGAGATGTGTGCGTATGTTAGCGAAACAATACACTCGAAGCCGTCACTACCGCCACTGCCGCCGTCGATCTTTGTACGCCGCCGGACTATACGGTATCGCTTTGCTGGCAACAGGAAATCCTCCTGCGATCTTTCAATGTCGCCATCTTTTTTTTTCAGGAAGCATAATCAGCGCTGAATAGTAACCGAAACACGTGCCGACATAATAACACATAATGCGCCCTACACGATGAATATCACTCTTGCGGCGTGTTCGATAATGACGCACATGCGCGTGCACATGTGGGTTAAAAGAAAAACTGATTTCGAACAACAACCTCGAATATAAAATTTGTAATATTTATCAATTGCTTCTCGAATATAAAATTCATAGATTTCGAGATGTTCGAAATTTGATTTTGTAAAATTTATAAAATTGCTTCTCTCTGTTTTTTTTTTTTTTTTTCATTTCAAACAATTCAGGCAACAATATTTACTTGCTTGAACTTGAGAGTTGTCAATGTAAGTTTATATGTTGTAAATGCGCGTGTACATGTGTCTAATTTACAAAATTAATAAATTCTATATAAAAGTGATATAAATCACTTGTGCATGTGTGTATTGTTCTTGCGCGTTCCGAATTTTATAAAATTATTAATCCTGCGCGCAACAACTTCGAACATAAAACAAATAAAGATCTTTAATGACGAAAGTGATAACAATAATTAATCGATAATCATTTTTTTCCACGGAAAATTGTAACTCTGTACACACACACATCACGTTTGCAAAGTTATCTTTTTAAATCGGCGCCTGCAGAGAGTATAGCGTGTCGTGTCCGCTACATTTCAGCGCTGCGAGATTACCATCGATCGTCGACATCAAATTTCCGATATGCACGTCCATACCAATCTGTCGCGTAATGCGTGTCACATGCCAACCATGCCCCGAGCACTCGTGGAAAGCAACGGTGTCAGGGGCTCGACGACGTATGTCGCTGCTTTGTTATGCGCGGGGCGTTATTTCCTTCTTCTGCCGTGAGTCTCTTCTTCGGAAGAGAGAGAGACAGTTGGGGACAAGCCACCGCTGCTCAAACCTCGTCATCTCATCCATTTCTTCAGCAGAAAATGTAGATGTGGTTACTTCCTCTTGCGTAAAGTATTATATAAATTTGCTTCATCAGAAAAGAGAAAGAGAGAAAGAGAGAGAGAGAGAGAGAGAAAAGTAAAATAAAATAAAAAATAAAAGAGTTTATTTTATCGAATAAAGTTTGATAAAGAAAGAGATGAAAAAAAACTAATTTAATATATTGAAAATATGTAAACAGTCAACGAAGTAAAATTTGAATGAACTTATGAAACTTGTAAAAGGAAATTATGTAACTTCGAAAAACATAAACATTTTATCTTACTCGATATTCTACATTTTAAAGCAGCAACTGATCTATTTTACGCAACATTTACGCAAGCGGTTCGTAAACAAGACATCTACAACATTTCGCGATTTGCGTGTTCTAACTCATTGCGTAATATTTGCGACGAACGTCGCATCATCAGGAGAAAAGTTACAATGTCCCGAGCGAGGTTGCATCGACAGATTGGTATGCGCCGAGCGTTATTTCCTTCTCCTGGATTGTAAGAGCCCCCGAGAGAAGAAGAGGTAAGAACGGATAGAACGCGAGAAAAAAAAAAGTCTCTCCACGGAAGCAAGAACAACAGTAAGAAGAGTGGCTTCATAACGTTCGACGGATAAAAAAAGTAGAGATGTATAGAAGAGACGACGTTGAATGAAACACGAGTATTCGCGGAACTATTATTCCCCAATATGAATAGCTGTAGGTATAAACTCCTCCCCCCCCGTTTCATGTTTCGTCGGTCTCGAGATCTATGTAATAAAATGTTCGCACGCACATCTATCCATTAACTTGCATATATATAAAATATTAATCAATTTCAAAAAAGTGATCTGCGAGTTGGACAGACTGGGTCTGTGAGACCCAACCGATCTTCAAACCGAATATCTCGGCAAAAAATCAATATTTTTTAAATTTTGAATCAAATGTTCGAAAACAATTCTGCGTCGATAAAGAAAAACAAATTTAAAAAAATCTGTAGTAGCTTCGAAGAAATAAGCGTTGAAAAAAAAAACTGATTTTTACCAGAAATTTTTGAGCGGTCTCTACGAGACCCATGTCTGTCCGAGAAGAATGAAGTGAAGATAAAATCCTCACAGAAAGATACTCTTGCGGTTTTCGAAACCCAAACATGAATTTTTTCTCAATTACTCAAGTAGATTTCAAAAACGCACAGAAGTGTGTCACAGATTATGTTGTTCTTTCAAACAGTAACACCTTAGTAATGAACCGCGAAATTGGCGGATTTTCCCTCGACACGTAAGCAGTGCGAGAGCACAATGAAACCTATTGGTTTGTTATGCACAATACGTCATTTCCTTCTCGTCGTCGTCGTCGTCGTATTCTGTCACGGAGAAACCGAAGAAGAGGAAACAAGACAGGACTACACGAGAAGTCAAGTAGCAGGTACAAAATTATGAAGTGGTCAAACGGCACGTGTTAAACGCGGTACCGTTGGCCGACCCTGTCGCGCGAGGGAGAATTTATCCCCGAAGCGCAAACGGGTCCCGAAAAAACTGCTTCGTCTCGACGGATGAAGGGGGTCACAAGCGTGGCAATAAAAAGGGCGAGCGACACTTCTATCGCGCGCGCGTGCTTCGCGACATATGCATCATTTACCTCATTCTTACCAGCTTTAACTTCACTTGTTCCAGTTTCCACACTGTTTACGACGACCCGTCGTGATATCCCGTGCTCTTGCAACAAACGAAATCTCTAGGTTTTGGAAGGAAGAGAAATTTCAGTTTCACCGAGAGCAACAAACGTAAAGATCTGAATTTTTTTCTTTTGCGCGTTATTTCATTCTTATTCACTTTGCTCTATTGTTCAAGTATTAATTTTTGTCATTTTATTTTAGACAATTTGTTTTACTTCAGAAAATTTTCTACAAAAGTGTGTGCACGAAGTTTTGTATATGAGATGAATTTATTGTGAAATCTTTAAATTGAGTTTAATTTTTATTAAACTTTGAATTTTTAAAATACTTTTTCTTAATTGAAAAATCGAAGATTTATTTATTTTCTTTGAACATTGTTTCGCAAAAAGACAAGATGTGTATACATACACATATATATGTATATGTTGTATATTTATACATGTCGTTTCCCAGCACACATTAGCATAACATAGTATTAATGAGATGCTAGCAGCATCCTTATCTTTCTTCTGGGAAAGAACGGACGCATGGAAGACGCACAAGCGGAAGCCCGAGCTAATAGAATTAAGACGTTTAATTACGGAATTACGTCATTTTCTCGTCTCTCTGCTCACGCGAGTGATTCGCGCGGAACCGCATCCCAATGTGTGTGTGTGTGTGTGCTTCGCGCGACGAGTTCGTTAGTCTTTCAAAAACCCGCTGCATGCCCGACGTCGACCTTTCAAGATATGTAACGAGCCGGGATAATTTACCTATGACGAGCCGAATTGTGCGGCCGCGACACACAAATCCGTTTCTTTCTTGCGCGTTACATATCGTGAACAGGTTGCTGCGCGTTCACACGTAAATACCATCACGCGAGTCCACGTGCGTGTCGCAAGAGTATAGTGCGCGCGCGCGCGTATCCATTATCACGTAAGATACCTGTTCTCTTCCAAGTCAAAACTTTGAGCGTGGGATAATTGCTCGATTTTATTTTTTCTTACGCACGCGCGTGCTCCGAACGTAACATTCGATTTTAATCGAATTGTTGTAAACAAAATATGCCGTAAGTACGATGTATACGTGATACATCAGTATTTGTTTTTGTGAAAGTAATTAGACCTGTTGTTTCTTGTCGACGGAAAGAAAACAGCCGAGCTAGAAAAAAAATTGTACCGATTCAAACACGAGAGTGTCTGACCGCGCGCTTTGTTCGTGTGTTTGATCAATCTCGCACTTGACAATCGGCGCGAGGGTACAATAGTGGGAGATAGAGCGGACGCGAAGGGAGACAAGTTAAGTGAGAACCGATGACGTGAAATTGTGGGAATAAGTTAGCAAGAGTGCGTTAAATTGTGGGGAAAATTTTTGCCGTTATCCGGATACCGGGATGTTATCAGAAACCTTGTCGGAATTTGCATTCTGTTTCACGCGTTAATGCGCGTTGTTGTCTGTGTACATTGTGTGTTTTTTTTTTTTTTTTTTTTTGTTCAAGTTTATATATTGACTATTGTGCGAACGTATTGTGAAACTTCGAAAGAGAAGCGAATGAGAGACGCATTCTCGGTTAGAGAGAGATTTGTAATTATATCCCCCGTGAGCAATTAATCGGAAAGCAAGCGCGATATAAAACATCGGTGCCGGACATTACGCGCATTACATGGGAATTTTTAAGTGTGAGGCGTAGCCTTTCAATGCGCATAATTACGGGCAGCGAGCAGTGAGAATCTATGTAAAACGCGTTACAGAGGCGAGAGTGAAAATGAGCGCGGACGCAGAGATAAATCAGTGACGGCGTACGTGTTTTCTTTTCCTTGCCGGAAGGGAAGTCATATTCTAAAAAAAAAAAAAAAAGCGTTAGCTCACTATCGTGCGCGCGCGCAATTCAGTTCGCTTTTGCAAACAGATACATCTAGATCGAAATGGATCGCTTCCTCCGCCGATGCGACCAGAAAAATTAGTATCCGTGAATTAAAAAATGGAAATCGTTCTCTTCGCAATACGTGCTGTGTGCAATACTGTATTAACAAATATTCCTATGTGCGTGTGTGTGTGTGCGTGTGTTGTAACAAAACAATATTTAAAACTGTACTTAAAAAAAAAAACAAAGTTTCTGGAAATTCAAGTCAAGTTTTCCTACAATGCAAGTTATACATTATGTAAAAAAACACACCAACTTATTGTACATGTAAATTTTTGAGAACATCTGTAATTAAAATTGTACACATAAATTTACACCTGCAATACGTTTAGTCACAATAAGAAATACTGCGCGCAACTTTCACGTTTCAATTGTATATATGTTTTCGTTACGTCTATATATACATATATATATAGCTTGTATTGTTGCTTTTGTGTTTCGTTTTTTTCTTTTTTTGTTTACAGATTCCTCGGAGTCTTTCATACGATCATTTCTCGTATCTCATCGTCGCGTTATCGCATTATCGATCACGGAGCGTTGCCTTCGTTACTCCACGAATTCAAGTCATAAATAAAAAGCGCTTCCTCATCATTCGAGACTTTCCTAGTTCCTCTCCGATGAGCTACCCTGCGTGATGCTCTTACGTATAACCGTCTCGTACGTGTGTACCAATCCGTGCATCGACACGCTTTTGCCAACGAGCAAGCAAATATTTCGCGTGTAACTACACAACGAGCAGACGCGAGAATTAAATCGACGCCGAGAAAGAAAGAGCGAAAGTCGCGTATTGTTCGTTGATACACGCGCTCTACTTTAATACAAAAAATGACAAAAAATATCGACACCCACGTAACAACGAAGAGAAATTGTTACGTCAAATTGTTCTGAAGTGTTTAATATTTTTTTGTTTCTAAAAAAAAACACGGTTGTTCTTTGTTTCTCAAAACTACAAAACTCGTCTTTTTTTCTTGTAACAACAATGAGACATTGCTATTGTATCGTAACAATTAATTCAATCATCGCGACAGCCACTACATGAACGAAGACTAAATTAAAAGCAGGATGTCCTATTAGTAAAGCGCTACTTTTTTGTGCGCACTATATATATAAAATCATTACATATATGTATAATTAGGAACGTATTTATTATTCTCGTAAAAAAATCTCTTGGCTAAGCAAATTATGCTAAATCGACATAACGTCCGAATTAAATTAACTTGTTGGATGTATCATTATCAATAGCCAATTAACAGTGCCAATTTATGACAGCGCGCGCTTTTCAGAGACCGACACGTACACGTCTTTCTCTATCCTCTCTTTGTGTATCCGCTCCGCGAGCACGCGCGAGTGTACAAGTATCTCGGCTGGCTGGTCGCCGGTTTCTCCCGAGCTAATTAGCAAAAGTTTGCTGTGCAATAAACGCGTCTAGCTTTACGTAACACCGGACTGGACACTCGAGGATACCGCGAGCGAGCGCGCACAATGTTGCTCGTTAATGGCACATCCACAAATCCGTCTTGCCATCAAGATTGTTGAAATATAATCTCACCCGAGACTTTCCTCTACTTTCCTCCTTCATGTATGATTTTATACGACGTTAATTATTATATAACGGAATTAGCTATCAGATCGCGATTCGCGATATTGTACGGTGAAAGATGATTTCGATGATACGCGCGTTGTGTGGCTTTTGAACGTTTCGAAATCAGATTTGAGATCGGATTCCATCTCGGGTTTTGTTAATGTAACCTGTCGTCTATAGTTTTACGTACCGAACGAATGTGATCTCTTGACCACTCCTCTTTTGATTCTACTATTGCAATTTAATAAAAAAAGTGTAGACTTTGCAATTAGATTATTCTTCAGTTATTTCATATATTTAATGTCAATCTTGACAATTTTTAGTCTCACAAATCAGAGAATTTTTTAATTTCATTTTGATATATACTTGCAAGAAAAAAACCGAGTTTTTCTTCCACGCTCACGGTGATACACTTATGTATCAAGTACTGATCGTATCCGCGAGGAGCTTAGCCTCCTCTCTCTTCCTGATTCGACTCGCCATGGTCCTGTGATCAGGAGCGAGCATCTTTTCCGGAAAATTTCTTCGCACGTTCACCAGTATCTGATGTCTGCTCAAACAATAACGTGTGTGTTTTGCTCGCGCCTTCGAATTTCAATCACTATGACACTTCAGAGAAACAAAATTTGTCTCGGATTTAGAATTTTTCACTCCGAGAATGAAGGAGATTAAATTTGTATAAAAAAATTTAGGTAGGTATTTAATACAAAAAATAATTTAAAAAAAAAAAAAAAAACAGTTTGCCGTCGAATATCTACACAGTTTTTTTTACCAAAACTTCCCGTAACTTTTTGAGAGATTTATTAGATCATTTTTTGTCGACAAAATTTTTCTGTGTAAAAACGAGAAAGTCTGTGTAGATATTTGTCGGTAGAAGATTTTGTCGGAAAAATAATGTCGACAACAAATACATACAACACAGACTTTCTCGTTTGATCTTCCGACGACGACGTGAAAGTATATTAGTTTTTTCTACGTCACTGTAGGTTTTTTTTTCCCATAGAATTTGGAATTTTTTTTCGTGGGTTTACTGTTACGTAAAAAAATAAACAGATACACAATGTGTTTGAAGCGACAAACGGATTAATCAGATATTTGTCAATCTCTTGTGTGTACACGTTTGTATCTTTTGTCCCGTTATCTGCTGATATATATTTACGTTTTCGTGCTTCAGCGGTTGCACGAGATGTCTGATTGTTGCGCGCACAGAGAAAAAAAACGCGGTTCGAATACGAGGACAGGTAAATGATTCCGCAATCCGGGAAAAAACGAACAACGTGTTGTTGGGAAAAGTTATCACATTACATTATTTTAGTTGCAACAAAATCTGTTGCGAACGTTATGTCAATCAAATCCTCTTCCGAGAATTATTATAAATAATAAAATTGTTTGTTAATATTGTTTAACGAGTTCGAAGACCACGTATATTGCATTGAAAAATAAATAATTAAAAAAACTATATACATCTTGCAGTAATAAATAAACCATATATTTTGCGACACATCTTCAGATTAGTTTGCTGACTGATGTCGAGCGCGATTGACAGAAATAAACAGAGAGAGAAATTGGCGAAAGGAGGTTGAAAATGCAAGGAGAAACGTTAGAATTAGGCAGTGCATTGTTAATGTAAGTTTGGTCGACTGTGAGGTTTATTCGATGAATCATATGCTTTCCGGAGTGCGTGTCTCCGCGACGCATATCGAGAGACACGCACATTGTCGAGGGTTTGGGGATGATTCATTCACGAACCTCTTACAGTCGAAATCATTTGTTTTCAAATATTACTTATTGTTTGTGTAAAATGCTATGTTTTTTACTTGTGTATATTTACTTTTTGTATATTTACTTTCTTAACTAAATTGAAAACTCGGTATCGAAAATAATAGCAATATCAAATTTTCCCTATTGTCGTTCTAATTTTCAGATTTAAAAAAAAAAAAAAAAAAAAAAAAAAAACGCAGAAAATCTTAAATAATATTTTATATCTTTTTTATGCCAAGTGCGTGTGTACGTCTTTACTTTTATAAAAACCGTGGTGTATAATAATTCACAGCATATTTCCAACGCATATAGATAATATCTCCACTGCTACGTAAACTTTTATCGTTCGTCACTTTATCGATACATGTAAAGCGTATTATATATGTCAGACGCTCGCGTTCGCGACTCGCCGCCGTTCGTGATTCGTGATCGGAATTGATTTTCCGCGTACTTTCGAACTCCGTATAAAACGTTATTATTCCACACGTAAAAGTAAATGATGCAGATATTACTCACGAAATTTCTCCAGCAGAGTCGTCCGTCCCGTCGTGTCGAACCATCTACGTTGCAGCTGAGCCATCGCCGCCGCGCCGCTCCGCCCTGCAATCGATTGATTCGAGATAAGTGTTGCGAGAAAGAAAATCGCGAGAGTAACGCGAAACGTGTTCGAGACACGGCGAGCCGATGGCGAAAGGCCCCGAAACGATCGCGACGGATTCTTCTCTCGGGCACGCGATCGTTTCACCGTTACGTCGTACATGAGCGCTTTGCACATTCCTGGACCGTGTCCAGAAACGATCTGAATTCCAAGTACCAGTTACCATCATCGGAGATGCAAAATGCTCGGCTAAGACCGTTGGTATATAACTCCGCGAATCGAACTACTATGAGATCCCTCGGATCCCTATTGTAAGAAGAATCAAAGATCCACCCTTGAGTTTCGCTCCGGATATCGGCCAATGGCGGACTAGATTCTTAGTCCTTAAATCTAGGTCAACTCTTTCAAACGTAAGACCAACCCCTTTTCTTGACGAACACACACGCGTCATCTTTCAACGTAACCGACGTGAGCGCGAAGAAGTGTAAAAATACAAGCACGAGCGGCCACGCTTTGTGACGCTTTATATTTGCGCGTATCTGGTATCTATTTTTATTGCGTTTTGAGGGCTCTTCGTGGGGGTCTTTGTCTTACAAATTAGTCAAACGAAAGATAGGCTTTTTTACAATATCATGCTGCTGATAATATCGTATCCAGAAGAGAGAGAACAAAATTGTATAATTTTAATCTCAATTTAATCTTATAAAAAAAAAATTATTGAGTGCTCGTATGTAATTATTGCCGAAAATTTAATTTTTTTTTCACGTGAGAGTTTTCCTCCTTGCCGTTTATTGGAAAAACTTTTTCTTAAACCGAAAGAGAGAGAGAGAGGTCATCGTAGATCGTATCGAATAGCACCGTCATTCTTCGCATTATTATCATCGCGACGATAAGCGCGCTCAACCATTATTTAGACTTCATTATACAACTGAAAGTCATCGTGTCTCTCCGCATGGAAAATACTGTGCGCTGAATAGATCACCTTGTTTGTATCTCAAACTGACGAATGGGAACGCTTCGGAAAGAAAAATTACCGGGAAATTTCAGTAAACAAAAAAAAAAAAAAAAAAAGATGTTAATTCGCTGCATTTTTGAAACCAAATTGTGCGACAGCTTCAAAACTTTATTACGATTGTATCAACTAAATGACCGATGGAAATTATCTAAGCACGCGTTGTGTAATTATTACGTTCATAAAAAAAATATTATTAGCGTATTTATACTCTGTTTATACACGTATTTTATATGTAACGTTTCTTGTGTGTTTTTAATTTTTGTTAACACAAATAACTTCAATAACTGTCATGTCTCGCAATGCGAACGGAGTTTTTTTTATTTCCGTTGCTGTTAAACGGTATAAGAGCTGGCTGCTCGCTTGAATTACCATAAATGACATCTAACTATTGATACTTTTCGCGTTATCGGCGCGCGTGATAAAGAGACGTTGCATCGCCTCGACGCCAATGAGCGCAACTTCATTAGCAAGTAAGGTCATCGGAGAAACGCAATATGCAAAAGTGCACGCGTGTATCAATCTTTCAAGCGCGCGGTCGTCTCGAATCTTCCGCGAATACATTATTCACAAAGTTGCTCATTGACATTCAATACGTATTGCGCACATAAAAAATAAAATCCGTCGATTTTCCGTCGTACACAGGCAACCCGATCTTATAAACTTTATTCTCCGACTTTAATTCTTTCTATCTCCTCTTTTTTCATTCAAACCTTTGATAACGCTTACGTAAATAAAACAAAACGAAACCGTGCGCATAATTCGACTTACCTAATTGAATTGAATGAACGAGAAGCAAATGTAGGTTAAAAGAAACGGTAATTTGCCAAGCAGTATACGCGATCCCGCGTTGTTACACAGACAGAGGAATTGAGACGCGCGCGGAAAGGCTGGACCACCGATGGAGATCAGAAGGCGGGTAGGGACGTGCTCTGCTCTCATTGGTCGGCATTACGAAGCCAATGGAGAGCAAGGACGTCACGCTTGCGCAGCCTCTCTCGCAGTATCTGCGTTCTCCGCGTGCCTCTTTCATCTCGTTGAGAAAAAAGAGAAAGTAATAAAGATTTTATTTGTTCACAAAAAATGTGTAACCTGAATAAAATATTAAAACTCAAGATCGTTAAAATTCATTTAAGTTAAAGAAAGTTTAGAGAGAGTTTATCTCAGCGTAAATCTCTCATTTATTATATTAAATTCAATTGTTAGCAAGAATTCTATTGCGCGCGATTGATTTTTTGGCAGATTAAAAAAAACTACTTATAAAATCGTCATCTCTCTCTCTCACTCTCTTTTCTCATATATTTTGAACGTGACACACATTTTTTTATTCTCTTCAAATTATTCCAAGCGCAAATTTAAATGGAGACCCAACACCTCACACCCGAGAAAAACCGGTTTACCTTCGTGTCCGGCAAGGGACGAAAGGTCCCGCACGTTCCTACAGGATCATCGTAAAAGGCCGTGCGCTTTACCGTCTACCTGTTCGTTAGGAGGGTAAACCTGATTCGCCTTGGGATCCCGTCTGACCCTTGTGAATTAAAGAGATTGTGGACAAGAGCGGGCTTCGGGTTCGCAGGTCAGACGGGTGTACGAATCGGAGCAACAATCCCGAGGGTCGCGCAGGTACATAACCCTTCCACGGGTCCACAGGTTAGAGAGAGAGAGAGAGAGAGAGAGAGAGAGAGAGAGAGAGAGAGAGAGAGAGAGANGAGAGAGAGAGAGAGAGAGAGAGAGAGAGAGAGAGAGAGAGAGAGAGAGAGAGAGAGAAAGGATCTTCGGACCTTAGGCGAGTCTCTCTGCAAGGGCCGGCTGGACGCGGCGCTTAGAAACTTCAAGAAACATAATATACGACGCACGTGTTGTCTTTTGGCGGCATTTCGGCAAGAAACGTTCAGCTGGAATCTGTTCGGTGATTGGTTGGATTTGAAAATGTGTTTGCAAGCCAACCTCCCGACGTGAATCACGTCCCGCTGGGTTTCGAAGAAAACCGTTATGAGATCCTGATGACCAATTTTCCACATCACAAGCAAGATTGCACAAACCCTAATGATTTCACAATTTGACTTGAGAAAAAAAAAAGAAAAAACCACTCGTCGAGTGGTTAGTACGGAAAAATATATATCCCCGGTTGATGTGTATTTTTGCTCTTTGTGATTTTTCGAAACGACAGGAACATATTGTTGAGAATTAAGACGCAGTCAGTACCGTTGATTGTTCCGAATGTCACATAAATATCTTTCGCGAATGATAAAACGAGACCTCCGTGACCGCGTGTACATGTAGTACGTCGTTATATAACAGTAGCGCGAGTCTCCCTTATCGAGCGAGCTCTATTTTACGAGAGAAATAAAAATAGTGACAGCAATTTTACGGTTCTTATGGGAACGCTTTTAACGATCCACGGAGATATGTACGAACCGCGTATTTTCTTATTACACTGAAAAAAAAAAAAATAAAAAAAATAAAAAAAAATAAACGTACAAACGACGTATGTACACGCGGATGTGCTCGTGAAGATTCACATCCGTGTTCAACGCGATATCTGCGTACACTAAATATTTTCCGCGCGCAAAAGCAGCCGATCAACAGAAAGTGTCATTACATGAGAAAAAGCAAATGATTAAAATGCACATCAGATTGTACAAAGTGCATTGTGTAAAAAATTTATTTTGAAGACAAATTTAATTTTTTGTCACACAATCTGGTGTGAAATAAAAACGTTGATATATTTATTTAAAAAATTAAACGTTTCAGAACGTTTCAATATTCTCAATAAAGCGAGCACACACGAGCTTCGAGGTTTTTCCCAATAGACTCGTTTCTCGCGATTGTAAATTTATTTTCGACAAACGAACGTTTATCGCCGTCGACACTCGTTTTCAGGAACGAAAACTTCCCTGACGATAATCTCCTCGACGACTTTTTTTTCCTAGTTTTGCTTCATGTGCTTATTGTTTCCAGAAGCGTCTATTGAATAATGTAAAGATAATGACGACACGCTCTCTCGATAAGCTGCGATAAGCTTTTACTGACGCACTTCCAAGGTTCGCGGTTCTTGTGACGAACAAAATGCGCTTCAATCAAACGATAAAATTGTTACACTCTTGTAATAATAATAAATGCAATTTTCGTCGAGAAAATTCTAATATTGATATTCGTTCGTTTCGAGTTGTCAAAACATTTGTAAATACTTTATTTTGCAATTGTTTCCTTTTATTTAACTTTTAAAAAGTTTTCACACGCATGAAAATAAATCAGAAAATAGTTTTTTTTTTTAATGCGCACGCGCGCAATTGCGGAGTAATACGCAACTTTATCAACAAATTGCTCATAAGATTATTTCATCAACAATCTTAGTTTAAGTCTTAACGTACACGATTTTTTCCGCGTAAAGTAACTTCGATTTCTAACGGTCTGTTTTGATGAGCGTCCGCGAACTTGTTTTGATACGATTGGACGTTCGATGCTCATTGGACGTCTCGGACATTCTTCCGTTACCCAGTACTGTGCTCTATATTCTAGTTTAGATAAAAAAAAAAATATATATATATATATATATATACACATGCTGCGTAGTCTCGGCCGAGCCAATCCTTGGCTGAGGTTTCCGCCAAAGAGTGGGGACTTGCATGCGTTGCTCTAGTTAATGTCAAGCCAGACCAACGGAAATTTGTCAGGCGGGATATTTCAACGGTCGCAGACCCACCGTACTGGCGAATCTTGCATAATTCAGGTGTCATCGCGTGTCATCGCTTACACGTGAAACACAGACTTTCTTCGCATTTTCGAGAGAAATTGATCATGATTTCCGAGTTGAATCATTAAAACTTATCTCACAACGTGCTTTCTCTTGTTGTACATCTGTTTAAAAAGTTTGAAACGCGATAATCGTAAAACGCGCTACTGTCATTTTAATCTATTTCGTCGATGAGTTTGCGTCATTTATAGATCAATTTCGAACGATAATTATTGATTGTTTTTTTTTATTTTATTTTTCTCAATATGTCTTTCCTTTGGGTCTTGAAATTTTTTCTTCTGATGATATATGACATCAAGGTGATGGAAAGGAGGGATGGGAGAGATCCGTCCGTTGCTCTAGTTAACAAAACCGTCCGGACAGCAAGGAATATCAATATATCGGGCCTCGTCCAGGTGTAAGAACCTTAACGCATCCCTTAACGGCCCAAATGACCAAGACTCTCTCTCTATCAGAGCGAAGGTTTGGAGGTTTTCCCATACCGTCACCGACCATTGGCCATTCGTTGGACTTAGTCGGACGGACACCAAGATGGTCACTTGTGCCCAACGGATTTTTTCGACCTGATTTAAATAGGTTCTCTTCTCTTATACCTTTTCTCCCCCTCGTTCGTCGCGCGGACATTGTCCAGGTAAAATTTTCAGCTACCTTATGAGCCAAAAAAAAAAAAAAAAATAAGCGCTTTCTCTTCAGGTAGCCGCATGGCAGTAGCCATGGGAAAACATCATGAGAGTTGACCATTCGTTAGGGTCACTTTCTGATGATTTAGAAATTAGAATATCACATCCCTTCGTGAATCGTGAAGATGGTCTCGGTGCAGTAAAGCGCGGAATGCGTTTATACCTGCGCGCTGGTATTCTCTCCCGCTTCGGATGGTGACCGCTCCAAAAATTTGATCCCAAGGGCGGACCGACCAAGCCCGTGTGAAACTGCAAACTGCGGTCCATATCGCGAGAATGTTCTCATGAAGTGGCCTTTTGTATGCTAAACTCGTTGAGATCTAGACACGATCATTCGTAGATCTATTAAAGCACTTTCAAATTTTCGAAGAATTTTCGCGCGCCCACGGTTTTCTTTTTATTTTTTGTTAAAGTGACCAAACACATACATAAAAACAATAATCTCGCTGCATAAGCATTTGTAATAATAATAATACAGCGACAAAATCTTTTCAAGGTTTCACGATTTTTCGAGTTTTTTTTTTTTTTTTTTGTCTTGTAGTTCGAAGTTTTGAGAAAACTTTCGAAATAAAATTATTCGCATTGTTATTTCCGAGTTATTTGTTCTTATTTTTAAAATATTATTTCTTAAATCGTTAAAACTTGTAGTATCGCGCGCGCATAAACATACATTTGCGCAGCATCGTGTCTCATTATCGGTCGCTGAAATAAAGTTAAAGCCGCGCGTCGTCATCGGTCTGTTTAAGCTTCCAGAACCACTGATACATCACGATTAACATAAATTTGCCGACCGAACGTCCGGTGTGGCCTGTACGACGCAACGGACTATCTGCGTGGTAACAAGCTGCTTTACATACGCTTGATCTTTAAATGTGTTTATTCACATAGTCTGTGATCCCTGTCTGTCTTACCGTACACTTAAGCAGAGTATATAATACAACGAGAATACAGCGGGAATAATGATTTTCTCATTGGTATTGAGCCGAGAATAAATTGCAGGTAGTTCTTGATTAGAATTTTCAACTTGAAAAAACAATATTTCACGTTTGTAGACTAAAATGTTTTCAACGAAATACATTATACGCGTTATATCTACTCGCACTGAACTTGCACCGAAAATCAATAAATATTTAACTCAGTGAAAAACTTACAACTACTGAGTCAGTAAATATTTACTGATTTTCAGTGCACAATTCACTGATTCTAAGAGAGTAAAATTGAACTAAAATTGAACGTCTATATTTATTCAATTTTTACGTTTTTTTTTTGTTTTTGACAATATACGAAATAAAATAATAAAACTGAAAAAAGGGACGACGTCGACGTTCGCGCGTATTTATTCTATCAAGAGCAACGCAGAGAACATTTGCGATGACCCCGAAGATCAATGAATGATCAATATCGGAGCGATCAATATTCATGGGGCGGATTTGTGAGACGGGGACAGACGTAGAAGCGTCCTGATTAAAAGACACGTGCGGCCGTTTGCGTGAATGTAACGATGATGTTGCGAGGTGTGCGCGCCGAACGGAGTCAGAGGTCATCGCAAACAATCCCACGTGTGGGAAAGGCCGTGTCGAACTCGCAACAAGAAACGAACGCACAGCGTTGCGCTGTCGTGCAACAAATGAAATACACAGATATAACGAGATCGAGCCAGAAATGGTTTGGCGGCGTCTTCTTGGCGCACGAAGAGCACGACGCACGGAGCGGAAGTCGACTTTTCGTCGGCAAGAATCAAGAAACGTCGTCCCACTTCGGTCAGCGGCGGATTATTATTTCTTCGTACTTACTCCGCTCGGTTTCGACACGTAATCGCGAGCACGGTATAAGAGAAGCAACGCGTAACGGTGTGTGACGCGATATGTACAGCTTTATTTGCATTGGGACTGCTGCACCGCTCGAATAAACTCGATTTCTCTTTTTTTTTCTTTTTTTCGTTTTAACACCAAAAGACGACGAGCGAAACGATATTTCTCGCAAGAAAATTAACATTTTAAAACGAATATCGCACAGAGGTCTGTGTTTTTTCCAAGCAGTTCTAGAAGATCTTACATTCGCGAGAATTCTAAACTTCTTTTTTAATTAGATTCAAATGACACAGTAAATGAACGCGATATTATTCACACCTCGAACTTTGATCTCTTCTCTCAAGGTAAAAAGCTTTGAAAACAAAATGCATAAACATTTCCATTCGCGGCATTTTTTATTATCGGCACGAGGAGACAAGATGTAAATTTTTTTTACAATAATCTAACGGCGCGACGCGCGACGCGTAAGAAATTTATCTTTCTGCAATTTCTCGCGCGAGCTCGTGTTTCGGATATATAATGGCAACAGTCGCGATTTCAGATAAAAATTGTCACGCGAGATTTTCGCGTCGCTATACAGTCGCGCGATCGTGAATTTCCGCGTGTGTCACTTCAACCGCATTGTCGATTGAAACCGCTTAAAAATTTAATATTCGCGCCGTGTAAATTTTGCAAAGAGACAGCAATGCAATATAATGTATCCAATCACATACTCTTTCTCTCTTTTATTGGCAGAAATAATGTCCTAAATAAATATGAAACATTTTTTTCTCATTTATTCAATGACTTTTGTCAATAATGTGCTCGACTAATACGAGACAATTATTTCCCAACGGACCAATACGGAGCAAGAGAGAGAAAGAGAGAGAGTGCCGCATCAATCAATCAAAAGTAACACAATATTAAAGCAACATGTACATATTCTCTCAACATGTACAAAATTCGGCTGTTATCAGAACAAAACGGACGATTAAAATCTCTGTCAAGCTGATAGAGCCGTTTCTCCTGCTTTCAACATAATAATCGTTAAAGCAGGTGTCCCCGACAAGCGTGGGAGCCTCGAGCGCCTCCCGGCGCTATTCTCTCCCAATCCATTACTGTAACGAACGTTGAAGAGTCGCCATGACGACGCAGTGGAGAAACACACACGTGGGGTGTAGCAGCTCGCTCTCCTTTTTTTTTTCCTCCACCCTTTACCTCCACCTCTCCCCTTCCTACCCCCTTCCCCTTCCCCTTCCCTTCTCCTTCCTCCTGCCGATCTCAGGCTTCGCCCGGTTCCCTCGCCCTCCGACCTCTTTTGCCGCGTGAGTCGAAAGAGAGCGTACCGCTCTACCGGACTATCTCGAACGAGGAGGCTTTTGTGGAGGTGTCCGCACGTCCGTCCGTATATACGTTTGTGAATTTGAGCCCCCGAACGAGAGCGTTATCATGGCTGCCGGGTCGGTTGCCATCGCGATACCGGCCACAACATAAAATCACTTTGACGATTTGTTTGGTGCCATTGATGCGCCACACATGCGGGAATCAATTTTCATCCTCCGCTCGTCGTTCGACACCCTCCGTCCCATCCTTTCTTTCGAATTACAACCCCCTCGCTGGCGCAATATAAATCGCTCCTCCCCCGCCACTCGAGGACACGTCTAAACGTATCCTCGAAGAATTCTCGCTCGCACTCGTCATCCCTCTTCTCGAAAATGTCCTCAATTGACGACTGGAAATGACATAGCAATATTCTAATTTCTTTGAGGAAAACTGCCCTCTCTGCTTCGATCGTGTTGTTTTTGATGGATCGACATGGAGAAAAAAAAACTTAACGACGCGTTCTGGCACCAGTCGAATGTTCCAACTGCGTGCTGGTTATCTGTCTCGTGTGACATCTGAGTAGAGTCTTTATGGGCCAGATGATTGAGGAAAGTCCAAAGAGCGTATTACAAATCATTTTTCTCTTTAAGGTTGTTTTTTTTTTTTTCATATTTCAACTATTTACGGTAGAAGAATTGTATTAAATAGAAATATACAGAAAGAATTGTCAAGAAACATTCAAATAAACATTAAGATAAAAAATCTCGTGTGACTCGCAAGGAATGAAACTCGCATCTCTTGGAATCTTTCGTTCGAATTTACAAAGTTGTAAATTTTTTTCACACGTATCGTTACCTTTAGCCTGTACATTGATTTGTAATTTTTCATTAAAAAACTGAATATTTTTTCGCATTCAATCTAATCTCTTTTTTCAATTTTTGTCATCATTTTCACTTTTTTTAGTCGTTGTATCACTTTTTCTCTCAAGTATCGCAAGATTTTAATTTTCTTAAATCACAGTTTATTTCGGGAAATATTCTCATAAAAGTATTAAACACTCTTTAGAGATAATGGTTTAGCTTTCTCCCTTCTATATACGTATATATCCCTATACCGTCATAGATTATTGATTTTCATCGCTATATATCTTCTCTCTGCACATGTCATTCTATAAACAAGAGTCCTTGACCAATCGCGTTTCCTACTAATGATACATATTCTTTCACTAACTAGAGAAAGCTCTGCTTAAAAAATATATACAGTTGCTTCGAGAGTTTCTAATTTTAAGATCAGAAACACGCAAACGACAAATTATTCTGTTTTTACATTTTGTATATTCGTAAATTTGTGAAAAAAATTAATATAGTTCCAGTATTAAATTGAGACAAGAAGAAATTTTGTAAAACGAGATGAGTTTTATACGTACGGATGTCGAATTTTCTTTTAAGGGCGACACTTCGCCCTTGAAACATTGACGTAACGACACAATGTGTTTTGCAAATTTGGACTTGAACGATTTTAACTACGCGATAAGCGCTCTTATCTGCCGCGCGTATAAGGTACACGTGTATCTATTACGTATTAGTCTGACTTACATACATATATATGTGTATATATATATGTATATATATATATACACATATATATACGTTTGTGTTAAGTGGAATGATCTCAAGTTCAAGCTCACACGCCACGAATAGTCGACTTTGTTCGCATAGCTCATCCAAAGTGTTCGCCGTCACATCACGCTATAATGCGATTAAAACCGATAATCACATTCTTATCTATAAGTGTAATCGAATACCGGCAGTTTTCGTAAAAACTGAATCGGATTATAATTAGGTTATTAGATTTAAATGATCATTAATGAGTTTTTCCGCGTCGTGCTGTGCAAATAATTAGCTCGACACTAAAAAAAAAAAACCTAATTACATTGTAATTTGTTTACATAAACTAAAATACGCATAGAATATTAATAAAAAAACAATGTTGATGTTAAAAATTGACATTGGTCTTCTAATATTTTTGTTTTTCTTTTGCACGTGATCACAAAAATTGTTTATAAAAACTTTTAAGATTTCAATGTTAGATATTTTTATTCACATACACATTTCCGCGCTTATATCGCTAAATCTTTACATCATTATATTTGGTTTCATTCAAACGAGACATAATTATTGAAAATTACTGTAACGAGAGAGGATTTTTATCGTTTCTCGTCCGGGCTAATATACTTTCGATTGTTCCACTCGCGCACGAGGAGGCGTCTACTTGACTTTCCAAGACGCATATGTACATACAGAAAATATCAGTACACAGATAGACCGACGGCGATAGACACACATGTCAACGGAAAAAAAGCTAAGACGGTTACGTGATCCGCGATTGTTATGTAAATTTCTCGCTGTTCGCTTATGCACAGGGATGCGCTTCTGCGCATTCTCTATTTTTTTTCTTTCAGTTAAATATTTTCTCGTTCGTATAAGAGAAAGAGAACAAGAGAAAACCGTGATTGTTAAAGCGCGTAAATGGGATAAACACAGTAAAAAAAACATCTCTTCAATTTTATGCAAATGAATTTTAGATTTGCGGAGTGAGTAGATTTGAATTTTGCCAAAAAAAAAAAAAAACGACACAAAACACCGAACTTATCCCAATAGCAAAAATAATAAGATCTGTATTATATTCGTAAAAAAGTATAAGATACTAAATAATCATTTGCAACATCGAAAGTAACAAAATGCAAAAAAAAAACCTCCAATTTGTTACAGCAACACACAAATAATAACAATCAAGAAATTAAAGTAGAAAGACAAGTAACTTCCTTCGCATTTAATGTATTATGACGATAAAATTAGCAACTAACCGTGACGATTTAATTCAATTAATGCGCGCACATCGGTCTTGTTTACCTGATCAAATTGCGACGCAACGCGCGAATTATCCGTACGCGAAATTCGAGTCTCGCGATTGCAACAGAGCAACGCGCGTTCAAACACAACGCGCATCCATGCACCGCAAAAGAATTTTCGCAATGTGTGCCGCGCGATCTTACATTATGACCGATGAGCGCGCCCTTATATACATCTTTTATTGGCCACGCCAATCGTTAACCAAAGCGACTTAAGGCCCGAGACTCCGGCCTCTCTCTCTCTCTCTCTCTTTCTGTTTCTCGCACTTTCACTTTGCGTGCCCACGTGATCTCTCGGTTTTCCTTTTTTTACCAAAGCAGGAAACTGGCCGTCTCAGGCTTCGACACACCGAGGAGAATATCGTTACCGATTCCTTCGCGTTTTATACACGTATACGCGCTCACACACCCGCTATTGTCTCGCATGTCTTCCATGAGGCCGTTTCGCCATGTTTACACACTACGTGTGGGCCACCTGCGCTTCGCCGATTACAACGAAATTGCCTCGCGTTGCGGCCGCCGCAAACGATTTGCGAATCTCCGTTTAATGACGCGTCGGCGCGAATGTGCGCCCGGTTTTTTTGCGCGCGAGAAAAACGTATGTGCTTGGTTCCCGTGCGAAGAGAGACATGGGACGACAAGAGGAGCCAAATGTGTGTTCTTGCAACAAGAAAAACCGCGTGTTTCTCTTTCAGAAACGAGGTCTGAGAAAATTGAGATAAATTGTCATCACATAAATTGTAATCAGAAAATTGAACCATTCAGAAATAGTTTTGCGAGTCACAGATGAAAAAAAAAAAAAAAAAAAAAACAAGTTTGGAGAATAGAGTCTCGCGTGTTTTCGGTCTTATGTAAAAAAATGCGATTGCATCGACAGTTCTTTACTTTCGAAGCTTCACTTAAATCTTAATTACATCGCTAAAAAAAAAAGAGAGAAAAAGTTCAAGCGCCGTGCAAAAGTTCTTCTTTTCATATATCTCTGCAGAGAACTCACTTACCAGATACATGTCTCTCCAACACGTCTCTCTTGCAACACCGTTTTTTATTAAGCAACCACCACTCGAGTCGAAAAATTTTAGTCTTACTTCGAACTCTTTCTGTCTCTCTCTCTCTCTCTCTCTGGACACTGAAATCAACCTATCTGCTTTTTCAAGTGTTACAATTAAGAATTATGTACACGTATGTACATATTAGACATATACATGTATACGTATATATATTAGACAAATGTGTGTGTACAATTATACACGCGATTGAGAGTTTGTTTTGTCTCGCGAACAAAATCTAAGAACGATTTTCGCCTTCGAATCGTTTTCGATTGTGTCATAAATGTGCGCCCGCGAAATTTTCACACGGAAAGGAGAGATAGCCGCGAGCGGTACTGCCCTGCTCGTCGTCGTATAATCGTTACAAGGGAAACAGGAGCGGAGCGATAGGAGCGATGCTTATGTCGTATTCTCGTTTGACGACTTGGCGGAGGTGGGCGGAGGAGACGCTCCGTTCGCGATAGCGATAAACGACGTATCGACGATTCGTCGTCCCCTTTTTCCTTTCGTTCCCCGCGGTCTCGCGAGCGATTCCTCCGCTCCGTTGTTGCATAATGCACATAATGGCCTTTTTTCTTCCACGTAGCCGATATATATATATATATATACTCCGTTTTGATTCTCTCGTGGAAAGTTTTCCAGGAAACGCACTCGCTAATCCTTTCACCGGGCTGCGCCCGGATATATATGTATATATTGTCGTCGGCTAATCAAAATCAAGAGCAACGTTCTCGAGTCTCCGGAAATACAACGCCACAACGTTTATCGAAGTCTGAATTTTTTGTACACGTTGTTCTTCTACCGCATATCAGTTGTATGAGTAATTTTTCTAATTATAAGAAGATGTAATACAAAGATAAGGTGTATGTAAATACAAATGTGTAATTTTTGTACGAAATAATACAAGTCTCAGAAAATAGATTGTGTAACGTGTGTAGAAGAAAATACATTTTCATTATATATTTGCTCTTATTAAGATAAATTTTCTATTCTTTGGTGACAAAAAGTTTACCAAACAAGCACACGTTATTTTCACACACATTATTTTATATTTAATAATATTAACAAAAAAATAACCATGCGGTAATAAAAAAAAACGCATATATATGTAATTTTAGAAAAAAAGATGCATTGTGAAAATAGAAATTTCTTGTTCGAATAATAATTCGCGAAATATATTTACGTTGCACCAATAGTTTATAATAAATGCGACTGCGAGTTAAGCTTCGTGCTGCAAAAACAAACCGTCTTGTTTCGTTAATTTCACGTGATTCGCTCTACGCAAACCGTAACAGCCACGATCAGCACGGCAGATAAGCATACGCGGAAAGAACAGAGTTGATATAGAGAGGCAGAATATTTTTATGATTACCAAACTTTGCGTTTCTTTACGTTCGAATGCGCGCATTCTCTCCGGCGGTGCGCATTGTTAATTTCTCTCGACGCAAAGCGTGCAGGTTTAGTAAACACAAAGCTATAAATACACACGTATTTATATTTGGAAATCAAAATTTTTTTCCAAGTACAATTTTTTTTTCTTTTTTTTTTCAAATAAGTCTCCAAAATTTTTTCTAGTTATTTTATATTCTTACTTGAATCACGATTCAAATGGCAAATGCGTGTATAATTTTATTTTGTATTCTATATAAAAAAATATAAAAAAAATAAATTTAACATTGTGAAAATTTCTATATAAATATTTCTTAAGAAGAAATCTCGCGCAGTTGCCGAGATTGTTTTACGCTGGGAAAAAGTCTCTCCGGAAACACTTGACAGCCAATGACGTTTTTGGTTTTGTTACGCCCCTTTCTCATCCCTTTTCACAGCAAGGGCAACCTCGAAGGTTCATGATAAGGGACTGCCTTTTCTCATTCACCCTCATCTCCCGCAACGCTATTGGAGGAATGGTATGCTCTACTTAGCCAATGAACCGTTTTCAACTTCTTAACGAGGAAAGAGCACAGGTGCAACGGTATGACAGCACCCTCATATCGCGGTTTTGTTTTAATTTATAAAAAAATAGTCTGAAGAGAGATGAGACGAAACAAGAAAAAATGGTGTCAAGTATTCAAACGTGACATAAAATTAAAACAAAAAAAAAGATTTTGTATGTAACAAAACAATATTTTGAGTTTTTTTTAGGATAAAAAGATTCTTTTCTCTTGTTTAAAATCAGCGCCTTCTGTTGCTCCTACAATCGTATCGACATTTCTACATTTTCTCTTACCTTATGGCTGAGAACGATGCAAATTAGAATCGAAATGTACGCGCGCGCGTACTTCAAACTTCGACATTATTGGAAATATTAAAAGTTGAAAACATTTTCCGTTCATTTCTCTTTTGCATCCGAAAGAGCAGCCGATGACATGAAAGAGAGAGTCTGTCTGAAATCCGCAGTACCTTTTCTCGCGACGACTCGTTTCGGAACCGCGCAACGCGATGCATAATTAAAAGCATCCGCATACGTGGGTAGGTATCTCTCGCGTGAGCAGACAGCAGCCAGGCGGAGAGAGACGGACTGCGAGAGAGGAAGGAAGAAGGAGTAATACAGACAGTCAGTCGATCGATATATGTGGTGGCCAGGCGGGAGTTATGCACGTCGCATCGGCGGCGGGATCGGGTCGGTTTTTCTAGGAAACGTTCATCCGCCGCGGGATCGACGACCGTTACGCGAAGATGCCGATTAAAACTGAAAGAGAGAAAGAAAGAGAGAGAGAGAGAGAGAGAGAAAGAGACACGAGAGGAGAGAGAGGGAACAGAGAAAGAATGGTAACGCAACGTAATGTAAATGCGGATGCGGTCGGCGCGTGCGCCTGCAGTAGGGCACGCCAAGACGACAGCTGTTTCAGTCCTCAGGCAACATCAGCGTTGCACCTGCCTGGCTGCCTGCCTGCCAGCTCGCTTCGTCCGCTCGCCTGCTTGCTCGCTTGCCCACCTACCCACCTATCTATGTGTGTCCACTGGACGCGTGCAAGCGTCTCTCTACGCACGCGAGTCCTTAAACCCGAAAGATCGACGGGGACAGGGGAAGGGTGAAGATTTGTGTTAATGATCGAGTTTGGACCTCGATTGATCCCAGGGGTTAACGACACGGGATGAACATTATTTTGACAACAACGTTTTGTCGATGTGGCAAGATTTCTAAAAAAATAAAAAAAAAAAAAACACCTTTAATTTAATTCCGCCTCGAAGTCTTTTGTCGAATAAACGTTCAATTAATTTGTTTAATTTTCTGTGCCGTTATGAAGTTACACAATAAGTAGTGTAATGTCAAGGTTGCGTTCTTATTAATATCAACAATGCGTCTCCTATCGATCAATTCAAAATTGCAATTCAAAAATATTAATGTTGTTAATTCGAATTATTTATCATAAATGTCTATTTCTATTATATTACGCAATTAAGTATGTAAATTATTTTTGAGTGTAATAATGTTTCTTTTATGGTGAATTAATGTTGCAAATTTTGGTTTTTGCTTTGCAATTGTTTTGACATTTTCGTTTCAAGGCCCTACGTAAAATTGAAACAATTCGAAATTTAAACACATGCGTAGACGTTTATTTTCATTAGCATCAGACTTCCAAAGTGCACAATGTAACACAGGAGGAAACATCGGCGCCCGCATGAGCGGTCATCGCACGTTCGGAAACCTCCATGCTGGCGAAAGAAACGTCCGAAATTAAATCTAACGGGATTTAAAAGCCTATTCCACTCTTGCCGCCACTCTCTACTCTTCGTTGCGTCAATACGTAATTGTCTATTATCAATAAGCAGAAGATAAAAACGATGTTGCGCAAAGTAATGAAAACATTACTTTTTAAAGAATTGTTGAGACGTAACGACGTCTTTTATTTGTTGTTATTTTTTGAAGATATTAAATCTGCATTCTCTCTTTTTTCTCTCGTTCCAAATTCTTAAATGATGTAGAAATTGTAGAAGTTATTTGAAGAAATAAAGTATTTTTTTTTTTTTTTTTTTTTACGCACGGAAACTAAAAAGACATCTCGGAAAGTAAACACGAAAAAGTTACTCAAAGTGAGTGCAAGTGTTTAAAGAGATTATATAACACGCGAGACAATCAATTTTAGAAACAATATTGTACACCTACTATTACTTTGATGTACTACTTTCAATCAATCTTCACTTTCAACGATTTATCATCTTTTGTTTTTGTGCAATATTTTGTAAATAATATTGTGAAAAACAAAATACTAAAAATAAACTTATTTTAGATAAAATTACGTTGTAGAATACAATGTGTATTCTGGTACTGTTGTCTCTCTCTGTTTCTCGTAAAGTTACATGAAAAATGTCGTAAGAACGGTAAGGAATCGAATCGGATCGTACTGACGTAACGCTTCGAACATTTCTCGGCTCATCGTGCAGCATGCAAAGCGCGAATTACTTCGCTCTATCTCGAAACCCACGATGAAGAGAGTCAGTGGCCGACGCGGGATACGGGATACGCGTGATTCTTTTGCAAATTCGCCAGATGCAGGGGCTTCGACGGTCACCACCAAGTCCCATATCTTTGGTTTGTATGACGGGTCGGCTTGCCGCGGAGAATCCGCGACTTAGAGGGAGAACGCCGTCACGCCAGGCCTACTTCGCGCGCGACAGTAACGGAAGTCTCTTGACCAATCAATCCCTCGTCCTTTCTTGGTCAACGGGTCAGATCGATAAGAAAATTAATACGTCAACGCTCGATAATTAAAAACCGCGTATTAAAACAAGTGTGGGTGTATGCGTGTGTGTGTGTGTGTGTGTGTGTGTGCGTTGTCAATGTTATTTAATAAATAATTACTAAATTAAAAGAGACACCGAGTTAATACGCAAATGTGTCATTCTGTTAAATAATTGAATCAATGAACGCAATCGAGATTTGACGAATCGATAGACTTCAATTTGTAAAACATTTTTGCCATTTTATTGCGAAATGTCAATGATCGCAAAAATCGATTCTAATCGATTGACGAAGAAAATCAGGGATCGAGAGATATGTTTATTGCGGGTTAGTTGAAGCGAGTATCGGTCCTACGCGATTAGTTGCATGTGAAGGAGAAACATTACAGTTACTTGCAAACAACCGCGTTGTACTCGCGCGTATGTAATACGAGATGTATGTACGTTCTATATAATATGAGGTAATAGCTCATTGCTGACGTTTATCGTGCGATAAAGATAGTAATAGCGAAGAGACACGAAATCCCATGTTGGATCGGATCTTTAAATCGACTTGTGGATCGTGAGATTTTTAAATGTTTCACCGAATAAAATACGGAGAAAATACGTAACGGGGGGAAGAAAATCCGCCGATTCGCGTGTATATAAAACCTCAAATCGATAAACTTTTTTCATTGTTCACGAATTTCAATTACAATCAATCACAAATCAAACGCCAAATAGTTTGGCGCTATATACGGTTGAAGGTGGTATATGGTCTAAAAAAAAACCAAAAAAAAAAAAAACAAAAAGGGCGAGATCCGACATAACACCTGGAACTAGAGAGACCGACAAGCGAATTCACGTTGTCCGAGCCAAGGCGATCAAGTTTTCGCGCCCACGTAAGTGCCACGTCACGATCTCCCCGTCACGATTTGCCGGCAAAGTTCCCCGCTATCCCGAGGTATCCCGGCGCGCGCGATTTCTCCGCGCTGACTAGCCGATCGACTTCTTCGCGAGGAAGGCGAGGAAGGGTCTTCTCCGGTGGCGCGGAGTGCCACGTACCCTGACATTATCTCCCGGTTTTATTATATAGGTACCTGGTGGCACGCGCCATGCGCTCCGACCCCGACAACAGCTGCTCCTGCGCCCGAACACTTCGAAGGTGGATGAATAAAGTGAGAGGCCAAGCACACACCTTGCTGCAGGCGCGTGCCGGCAGCTTTCAAGATGTGAATGCCGCGAGATCCTCCGTTTGTCTGGGCCGTTGCTCTCACCCTTTTATCTCCGGAAATCGGAGCCGACGCCGGACGTTTACCGGACTCACATCGATCGTCTAATTGCACTTTAATTCGATTCTGCGAAGAGGAAGAGAAAACATAACGAGACAAAATAACAAACAATTTATTTGACTTTGTCAATGTAAAAAAACAAAGTGCGATATTTACACAACACGCGATATTTATTACAACGTATTTCTTACAACAACAATCTCGCAAAGTCTAAAACACGCGAGCGCGATTTTGTCGCGACGCAGTTTTTTGAAAGCTGCTATACGACGACTGAAATAACAAATTGCTTGTGTGCGTTTTCTTGTGTAAATCAAACAAAAAACAACACAACAATATATCTTACGGCTGGATTTTTTCGTCATCATTCTTATCTCTTAAATCTTGTTTTTCGCGCGGCGCTCATACTCGCCTAACGTAATTGTATATTTGTCGCGCGATTGTTTTTCGAAAACAATATCAAAAAAAAAAACTACATTTTATTTCAGAGAAAAAAAAAATTCTAAACGACCATCTTACGATAGAACAAGCGCGTTCCGTCGCATTCCGTTTGCAGGCTGGGATTATTACACGCGCGTGTAATCAAAATCGCGCGACAATATATTTTGAAAATTTATTATTACGAATGACAAAACCAAGAAAGAGACACGTTACGTAGTCCGGCTGCGTATTGTTACCTTGGGATAGCAGGTGCCACCTTACATGCTCCAGGATGAGCAGCACGCGCGCGTCTCAACAAGAACTCTCTTAACTCTTTGCACACGCTCGCAAACGCATTCCGCATCTGCAAGATGTTACGGCGGCTGCAGATGCGCAGACGGCTATCTCAGACCGACGCAAGCGATAATGTTGTTGATCCACCGATTATTCATGAAGAAATTACGCAAGGAGATATTTGATGTATATTTTTAGCTTCGTGTTTTTTTGCGCGCCGCGCTTTTTTTCGACGCTAACCCGCGCCAAAACCGTTAACAAAAATTTCGGGGAAATAAACGGAAATTCACAGACAATCGTTTCTTCTTCCGAGCAACGAAACCGTATTACGCATTATTAGATTATTCATATGAATTGCCGCCCTCTAGAAGCGCGTTGTAAGGAAAACGCGCATCTACTTGAGGAAAAAAAAAATATCTTTCTTCTCTATTTGTTTTTTTCTGTCTCTCAATTTAAGATTATTTTTAGAAACGCTTAATCACCCGTTGTGACGTATTTAATAGCTGGAGCGTACAATATGCAAGCTGATTACAGCCATATTCAGTAGCGAAAGAGTTAATGAAAGAGGAGATAAGTATCAACACAGAGCAGACCGCGGCCTTCATCCGTTTTCTTCTCCGAAAGACATGTTTCCACGTCTCACGTTGGTGTATGTGAGTCAGTATTCACAGATATCACCTGCTGCGGTCGATAATATATGAGCTGGAGTAAACTATCGCGAGACAAAGCGTCGCCGAGACGAGCGACAAGAGAGACGTCATTATGTATATATCTTCTGCTTTATATTAAAAAAAAAAGTTTTTACCACGATTTTATCGAAATTGCTTGTATCCAATAAAAGTTTCTCGCAATTGTTGGTAGTAACGAGATAACCAGAAGTCGTCACTTACAGAGAGAGAGAGAGAGAGAGAGAGAGAGAAATTCATCTATTAAAAAAATTACATTAAAATATATAAAATATATATAAATATATACACATTAAAATATATAAAGAACATATTTTTTTGTAAAATTACATGCACTTATTTTAATTGTTTATTGCTTTTTTATTTTTTTAATAAAATAAAATTGAAGACAAAAATACTAATAAGCTAATTATGCTAATAAGTTTTATTTGTATAATAATTTAGTAACGCATATTAGTATCAATAAAACAAATAAAAAAGTTTGTGTCTAGCGAGTTTTTCTTATTGCGTTGCCTTCGAAGCTCATTAATTTTTATCGCGCGCATTAGTGTTTTCTAACATCGACATATAAAATTATATCGCAACGTTATCGAAAAAGTTTCCCTTCATCAATCACGTTAAATGCAGACAGGTGTGATAATATATGTACAGATATGTAAAAAAACCTCCCTAAACTAAGCTATAACAATACGTTCACGGAGTATCTTGTCAAAATTTTAAAGTGCTGTAACGACGTGTCGGCTGGTTTTTGAAACGGCTTTTTTCTTTTTTTTTTTTACCCGCTCGCATCTCCGTCGAGCGGATGGTCCCGACAATAAGCTAGTGATCGAAGGCAGCTGGACCTTCTTCGAGTCATCTGCCTCTGTAGTTCGCGATGCGATAACTATCCCCCTACTCGCGTCGGCTACATTAATGGATATTTATTATCGTCATCGAAGGTGGCTACTCAAAAAGCAGCTGACTCCGAACGAGATCGAAAGGATCAGCGCCGTAAGTAAATGGCGCAATGAAAAGTTGTCGTCATGAAATTGTATTTTCGCTCCGTTTCATGCTTGTTACCACCGTTTTTACCACGTACAACAACAATAGATAAACAACAGATTATTAATTATTTGTTAAATATTGGACTATAAAGTATTTTGTGAATCATGTTTATATCCACACAATGTTGTGCTGTGATGAGTGTGTTACTATCTTTTTTTTTTATCTACCTTTAGATATATTGCGCACAATTTTATTTGATTTATAATCTAAACTATCTCCCCTTTTCTCGATTTCAATAAAATATACTTTGTAAATCATTTAAATATAAAAAGAGAGATTTGGAAAATAGTATTTAAAAAAATTTATTAAAAGGTTCTTTTTTTTTTTCATAGCGCGCCTATAAATAAGATTGCCGGTGTTACTACACGTACCCTTTGTCGTTACTTGCAGAAGACAATTCTTTTCTTTCACAAAAATAGTATAATCACATGAAGTAATAATCCATTAGCAAAAATTAATATTAGCGGAGATAATATTGATGACACACCGCATGTGTGTGTGCGTGTGTGTGTTATCATATATTTGATATACCTATCTATATATTATCGGAGAACCTCTTCTCTCGATCATTGCGTGTGATTCTGTCTAAAATATGACGCAAAAATAGATTCACCCGCGCGAGCGAGCTATTAAAACCGAGCATGAGAAGAACATACAAGGGGATGAAAGATGAGCTGCAAGAGCGTCCCTGTGCGGCTCGTGAGCCCCGAAGCAAAATCGTTTGTTAAGTCTCGACGTGTCTGCGTGTAAAATTTATTTATTTTTCATCATTTGCTTATATTTGTTTTTTAAATAAAAACAACATGTTACATGCAACAAATTACGTATTTTTATTTTTGAAAGCTTTGCATTAAAAATATTTAACGGGAATGAGAAATATAACGAGATATATGTAAGTATAATTTTTTATGCATTCTCAAAAAATGTGAGCATTATTTTCTTGCATATATTCATATTCTTTAGAAATTTACATTAGCCGTCGAGGAAGTTGGTTTTATATTTAGTCTGCCTTTTAATAGAGCCGCTTCTGATGAGCATTATGTCAGCCGGAAAGGCGGGAGATGCTCTCCGCTAATATTGGTGTCCCGCGATCAGATAGGAAATTGCATAGGGATGTTTAACGAGAGGGGGGCACGATCCCCGAAGCTAAATGCCACGCTCCTAAATGTCAGGGCAGCATCCCTTCGACCGGTACCACTTAACACGGGCGCTAACCCGCGTTGTGGACTAGTGAATGCGCACTTTACTTTGTCATGGTCCAAAGTCATTTTTATCCCCCCTTCCCTCGTGGGATAATCGAAGGGTCGCGCGGATCTGAATAGTCCGCGCACCTATGTGTATACTGATCCGGTTATTATCGATTTCGCGTTTACAATACTTTTTTTGTAAAGAAAAAAATATAAAAACCCAAATAACAATAAATATTAAATTAATTATAAAAATATTTTAAATTTTGTTGAACCTTTCTAATTAAAAATATTGTTTGTAATATTTAAAGAATATAAAAATAATTTAAAACGCATAAAAATGTATTCTGTTTGAAAACTTTCCATTTTTAATCGAACAAAAATATCTTTTGTTAAGACAATGTTGTATTTTTTTTTAGATAAAATTGCACACCGAACTGTATATATATATATATATATATATACATATATGTACCTATAAGTACGTGTGACACTCGCTTGCGCGTCTGCTGTTGTGTTGACGCGATCGTAAAAGCTCGCGTACGCGATTGTGATCCGCTACGGATACGGTGGGGCTGTTAATCGGTGTATCGAAAGGAGCGCGCGTATCTATCAGCGTGTAAACGTTGCGTTGTCGCGCGTGGTCGATAACGGCGCGGACGGAAAGACCGCGGACTGTGCGTGGGATGTTCATCGGACACCGTATATCCTGTTATCCGGCCTGCTGCAGAATGGCAGCGCATCGCGAAAACCATAACAACGCGCGCATTGTGATTCCGGTGCTGGCTGGTGCATGGCAACACACATCTCGTTTCACGCATCGCGTTACGCACAAAAGACGACGCCTACCGACGGATGCAGAGATCTTCTTCAGTCTCCGGTTCGATACATGCAGATAAGCGATCTTATCTGCTTGCAAACTAATTCCCTTATCAATCGGGTTTCCTGTTTCGTTCGAGGAATCTCTCGCGCGCGCCCGTCTACAAATTGTTTGAGAGAGACACAAGATAGGCCTATCGGTAAAAATTACTCATGTCGCGGGAAAACATCGACAATCGAGGATTTTGGTCGCACGTAGAGCGCGAAAGATCGCGAAAAACTCGCACAAGTCGCTGAAACGAAATTGATGAGCCGATGATTTATTTTTCGCTTATTTAAGTAGCGCGCGACAAAGTCTGCGTAATTTTTCGCGCTTCTGATCATCTGTAATTTGATGGACAAACTAAAAAAGACCCAACTTAAAAAATCTCGATGATATAAGTTCGATCGCAATAGAAAAAATTTAGAATTTTTACGCTTTTAATCCGAAAACCAGATCTAGATAACGAAGTAAATATTGGTATGTGTGGCACTCTGTGTTCGTCGCGGTATGCAAACTGTACGGACCGAGGAATTACTGATGAGTCAGACGTGGAATGTCGCTAACGAGAGCTCATAAGAAAAAACGTGAGGTCTGCACCTCACAGTTGAATGTTATTTTGCGAATATGATCTTGTTTTTCGGGGGAAAAAAAAAAACAACAATACACATCCAACATAGTCGTTGGTTTTATATATAAGTTTTTACGTGTTGATAATCTAATTATATAGATATACACACATAAATAAATATTAAATTTTTCTTATTTTAATTACTGTGAATAAACAACTCGACACAATCCACACGTCTATAAAAACAAACGTTCTGAAAGAAACGCGCCAGATTTATATACGACGTATATTATAAAGCGCAATGAGAGAATCGCTTCGGTAAAAAATGCAGATAAGCGCGTGATAAGACGAACTCTTTTGAGAGAGAGAGAATTTTCTTCGCGGCTCAGTCGACTCAGAGAGTCTCAAGATCGGGTCCCCCCCCAAAGCTCGGATAAACGTTGTGTAAGATACACGCGTAATCACAATACGCAGCGGTACCTTGAATTCGCGTGTTTGCGACTCGTGGGAACTAGTGTAGTATCTTTCAAGAGCGTGGGTTAGCAGTATTAGTATTTACTCAGAAGCCAGAACAATGCACAAGACTGTCGGCGTTCGTTCCGCATTGCTGGTTGCGAGATGCATCAGCAGCCGCTGCTGTTGCAACAAGCATCCCAGCTTCTATATAGCTCGTCGTTTACCTTTTGAACTGTCCTCGAGTCTATAAGACGATGATGTAATTTTTCGTTACTTGCGTAACACATATATTGCCGCAGATATTTACGAAGCGAGAGTCTGAAACCCGAGATTACCAAGTTTTTTTTTTTTTTTTTTAGGTACATTAACGCCGATCAACTGATAGCGGTCGATACGTATTGCGAAGATAAAAAGCGTATCTTCAATTTGTCGCATTAAGAAACGAGATATCGCGTTCTTTCGGAAACTGAAATTCGAGATAACTGATACAGAGAGAAAAAGCGCGTTTGAATAAAGAAATATACCTGTAGACAAGATCTTTTGATCACTTCGCGTTTCTGATTTCTTTTCATATTTTTCTCGATTTCTTCGGATCTTTTCTACAAAAAGTCCACACACACATACACAAAATAATATTTTACTATTCCACTCCCCGCACAAATTACATTTTCTGATTAAAATGTTGGTAAAACCCTTTCTCATCAAATCAAGCCCATCATCGCGACTAAGCCTTGCGCAAAGCGGTGTTTTTTTTTTTTTTTTTTGTATAGAACATTCTGCGAATTGAAAAATTGCTTGGCAAATTGCGCTAACATCCAAAGGACGCGTACGCACGCGTCGCGCGCAAAAGGTTACGCAAGAAAATCTTCCTCTCTCGGTCGCGACATCTCGAGATTCATCATCGCGGTAACGATTCAACGTCGCAGTATTTCTCATATTCCTATTACGCAAATGCCAATTCGTTCCCTCCCCTCGCGTTCAACCTCGATTCTCGTGCACATCTCTCTGGCGCGGGGAACAATGGCGCCATTACGGCTACGGGCCTCGTCATCGTCTCCCCGCGGATTTCTCAGACACGCCAGCCGCGTGTTTCACCGCGATTTTCACGAAATCTGCGTCCCAACGGCGGCGCGTTCCGTTCATCTTCGCGATTTACTAACTGAACGAGTCATTATTTTCGAGGTAATACCCGGTAATTACCTACTTGGAACAAATTTCGCAGGTAATTTTGTGCAACTTATTTACTCTAATTAGATATTTTAGATCGGCTATTATAAAAGCGATACTCTTTCGAAGAAGACCATACGTTGACTTCTATAATAGTTGCCTTTGCATATCCATTATTATGCAAAAGAATTGCAATCACACACGTTGTGACCATTATCTTTAGCGAGTTGTACGCACATCGAAGTACGCAATTACATCCGATACCGCGTCGCATTGCGAACGAAGAAATAGATTTTTCACAAAATTAAAAACGTTATCCTATATATAATAAATAAATAAAACTCTTTCTCGCCGCAAGCTCGTAAAAAATATAGATTTTAAAAATCAAATCCGCGAGGAACAACAAAAATACAAAGTTATCGATCAAACCGAAAAATACAGATCATCAATATATATGTAAAAACCTGATCTGTCGCGATCATTTCGATTATTAGCTTACAAGCTCTTGATATCTATTTTGAGTATCTCACTTTTTTTTGAGATTTGAATTTCACCTTGACCCACGAAAAAAATTTATATCCGCGCCTTCTTTCTAGAACGTGTGTACAGGTATACGAGAGCCGTATTGCGCGGAAGACACTCCGCAGAGCAGAGCTCGTGGAGGTCCTCGGTTATTGATCGACGCTTAGCTTGCTGGCTGGTTGATTTTACTCCAGCCGGAGGAGGACCATACTGGATGGTAGTAGGTATGGATAATGTTAGCCTATAGCTGCTTGTGCTGCCGCACACCGACGTCGAAACACGTACACACATACACACACAGACAGACACGTTGCGGCTTGTGTCGCGCACGTATATATATCGGCTGGGGGGGTGCACGTGCGAGGCCGAGCGAGGCGGAGGGCTCCAACTTCGGGGCCGCGGAGGATTCCCGATGTAGGTGCTTTCGTAGCCAGGCAACCCGGACTCGTTCCAGCCGCGTAACCACACCCTCGATTCGACCAATTTATTATTCATCTAATGACTACTCGTAAATGCGCGCGCGCGCGCACCGAGAGGAAAACGCATTTCTCTCAATACGACAATACCTTCTTTGTGTAAAAAACGAATTGTTAATCTCATAACGAAGAATTTATATCCTGTTTTGCAAATATCTCAAAGCTTCTAGTATCATATTCGGATTTTATGTGCCGGGTCCTGAACGTTGATACGCAAATATCTCCAATTGCGAGAGAAAATTAATGTCATTTTTCGCTTTGCCGTCATGATTTTTATTCGTGTCCGGAGTTTTAAAATCGATTTTTAATGACAGAAAACGATAAGAACAAAAACGACTTGCTGTAATAACTGAAATGACATTCTCGTGGTTTTATTTTTGAAGAATTTTCAAGTGGGAAAGAGCATTTTTGTACATAATCAACAGCTAAAGATCACATCTGTGATCGAAATTCTTTCTACGAACTTAAGCACTTGTTATCACAAAGAGCTAATGAAATTGCAAGACAAGTAACATCGTATCCTGCTCGGGGACATGAGCAAAAAAAAAAAAAAACGAGAAAGAAAAAACAGGAAAAGATCAGCATCGATCGATACACCCATGTGACATCCGAGACATCGTAAATTCGATGACATTCGACGACTCCACCGCGTGTCCCAGTCAAAAGGTTAGGTCCGGCTGGTAATGATGAGAGAAGATTATCGTGATGACTTCTCCGCGCACGGAAATCGCATTCGTCACGAAACTTTCCCTCCTCTGCGTGCGCGCGCGTTTTCGCGGTAGCAAACAATATCAGCCACCCTTGGCCCACCAGTCGTCCAGCAGTGTCGACCGTGAGCGAGACCGGGTGAGGAAGGGAGAAGGAGACGGCGCCAAAGTACGAATATACGAGAACTTACTGGGAAACCTTAATGATCGAGCGCTTCTTCCTCGAACCCCAGGAATCTGATTCGATCGACCGAGAGAGTAGGAGAGAGAACGAGAGAACGAGCGAGAGAGAGAGAAAGAGAGAAAGCACGTCGGAGGTGACCGGAGTAGTGGCGAAGAGGATGGCGGGGGAAGAAACGGGGAGCTCACCTCTTGACGGGATGGGCGGGTGATGGTCGGATGGGTGGTCTGTAGGCTCAAGTCAGATCTCCAAGGTTTCATAGGTGTGTTGGCCACAAACAGTTGCTAGGTAACCCTCGCCGGGGAGGCAACCGGTCAATACCTCGGCTCCCGCTGCTGGCTCACCTCTGCATGAAGCGAAAAACGTCACAGGCGGCGGAGAGTTGCTCTCTCTCCACCTGTCCCACCCTGCTTCCCACCCTGCTTTCAACCCCCGACGAGCGCGCACCACAGCAGCCCAGCCAGCACCACCGCCACTTTCTGTCCCTCACTACTCTCTATCGACCACCGCCGACTATACATATATATATATGTATATATATATATATATATCGCCACCGCCGTCACACAACCTCCAGGCCTGATACCCGATAACGACGCGGCGGCGGGTCTGTCCGCCTCACCGTTTCCATGTTTCCCGATAACTGGCGGATCTCAACTATTAATGCATGGGGAAGTTATTCCCTTCGTTGACCGGTAATGTTTGTGAGAACGAGTATAACGAGCCAACTGACGTTCCGGATATTGAACGCATTATCTGAGGATCCTGTATTATAAAATATTAATCTTTATTACAGAGTATATCTTCGTAACTGATCGTTTATAAGTCCAAAAAAAAAAAGAAGAGAAAAAGAACTCGAATTTATTTTCTAAATACTTCGCGTAGAAGATTGATCCTATTGATGTCTAAATCCGACGTACGATACAATAAAATAAAATGGCATTGAGAGTGCGAGAAATACCGACATTTGACGTACATACGTCAAATGTCGGTATATCACACACGTTCGATCTCTCCGAGCAATCTACAGTCACGATAAATTACATTGAGAAAAAAAGCGACACACACAAAATGTATTTCCAATTTTAAACAGAAAATTGTTAGTTCACATGACAAGTGAGACAGCAATCGTTATTTTATAAATACCTACTTCGAGAGAGAAGAAAACTCGTTAATTAAGAGAAAGAAAAAATGTAAAAATTGTTCCTAGATGTAACTGTTCTGCTAACCGTTCCGATGACTAGTTTAGAGATTTTCGAGCTTTATAAATTTATTAAAAGAGATATAAGTTGTATATCTCAACTGTGATATTTGAAGATGATAGAACGTATATGTTATTTCTTTGCGCAATTAAAAATCGGCCAGTTACGGGAACCGTTAATTTTTTTTTTCACGGTGATACATTCGGCACGCGAAAGCGTGTATGTAGTTACAAAAGATTTGACCTAAATATTTGAATAAATTCAATATCAAGATAATGCGGAGGAATAACATCAAGGCTACAGCATAAAGTATATTTTTTTTTCATAACGTGTGTTCGTGGGCGGACGAGCGGATTCAGCCACGTGGTGAACATTCGACTGTAAGGATTCGTGAATAGTGCATGCACATCGGATGATAGATGTGCTCGCGATAGTAGCGACCTGTACAATCATATCATATTACGCTGGTGGATATTTAATGTGTATCCGATACGACAATAATATTATTTAAAAAGAAACAATGAGACGCGTGAAATTACAAATTTTTAAAAGTTGCGACACAATTGTCTCTCGTTTCAGAAAAACACAAAAGAATTCGCGTTAGATGTGCATTGACTTTGATCACGAGATGTGTGTGTGTGTGTATGTGTGATCTTGGTGTTTCCTATTTTCGCGAACACTCTCGCGAATGGACATAACATTCAAATTCAGCAAATGCCATAATCACAGCATTTAGAAATTCGTAATAATTACTTAGTAAAAATAATTGGACGGATGTATCTCTGCGTTCGTATTGTATTCACGTGTAAATAAATGTATGTATGCATATGTATGTAACATAAACGTATATTGTGCTGCTGGTTACATGCACCGCGTCTGTACCGTAAATGCACACGTAAATTCTTGTCGTAACTTCGGTCGTAAACGTACACACGATGGCCTAGTTCCAAATTTTACGGTTTTCAAGTCTCGGTCTTATTTCAAAAATGTGGCTCCGAACTATTTTTTGTTCTTCTTGAAATATATTGCCGTCATTTGTTTTCTTTTTTCGAGATCTCTCTGTGAAGAATGCTACTCAAAGACGTCCCAATAATTCTAGACATAAATTACTGCACTTGAATGAAATTTTTATAGTACAAGAATATACAATAAATGTAATTATATATATATATTTTGACAGAGTCAAGCTAAATGTTTTTTTTTTTTTTTCTAGTCAAATTCTTGCGTCGACTTGTCGACGATTATACATGCTACACTAAATCTCAACAATAAACATCTCGTGCTTTAGATATTACGTAATTTATGCGTAGTTTATGTGATAGAATCGTGTATATATATATATATATTGCGTCTGTATTTTGTAAGGAACAATTAATATGTCTACGTAATAACGAATTGCAAGTGACTCATTAGGCAATTACGTGCAGTCGGACGCTTAGTACACCTTTCTAATCTCGTTGACTGCCTTTTGATGGTAACAGATCGCGGCCGACGGTTGTTACGCGGAGGTAAGGTGATCGTTAAGATGTGGAAAACGCGTCCGTCGGACTAGAAATAATGACAATTTTCTCCGTGACATAATCGAGGAGCCAGCAATTTTGAAAGCGACACTTCCTCGCGACGAGAAACACTGCATGACGCGGTCACAGAAATATAAGAGAAAAAAAGCCAATGCTTTCAGTATCAAAGGAGAAAGAGAGATGATTTAAGATCTCTTTCTAGAGATGTTTATTTTCTAACAATAACCAAACGGTTATTGTTCCTCGAAAATGCAAACAACGAATTCGCTCGTGAAATAAAAATGGTACAGCATTATATTAAAGCGTCGAGCAAGATAAATCTTTAAACAAAAAGTGACATATATTAAAAAGTGATATATATTTGCTTTTGTGTGAAAAAAAAAACCGAAGAGAAACGGTTTAATTTATAAGAGCATCAATAAAAATTTCTGAAATGAAAAGATTAAGAGAGATAAGAAAGATTAAATTAAGAGATAAGAGGAAATAAGAGTTTGACTTAATGAGCCACTTACGAGGGTACGCACGTACCTAAAATATATGCATAATATGCATACGTTTCTCTTTCTCTCTCCCTCTCTTTATCGTGTAATGAAATCTCACATTTCCCAGCGATTTTGAAAATACTAAAAAAACCTTTTTTAAGAACATCTCTACGTTACTCCAATGCTTGTTTAACTTTGTTCCAGCTCTATTTCTCGGATAATATATGCAAAAAAAAATATTTTCTAAATTTTGTTTGTACAATACAATTTTTCTCTGTTAGAGAGCTTTTTCGTACACATTTGTCTCTCATGTGTCTCTTTCTTTTTTCTTTTTTTTTTCACACAAAACTAAACGCAAATAATAACACTTCATTTCGCAGATGTATTCGCTTCACTTTTGGTCGAAACTTCAGCGAGGTGTTCCTGCCCCCGTTCATAACAGCGACAGGTTATCTACCCGCGGGCGAGTCGACTCTTCTCTTTCTGCTCTTGTGTGTGCATCCGCACACCTCGAGTTCGTTCCTCACCTGCATTCACCTGTCTTCCGCTCACTTTCCTTACCCTACGTAGACAGTGCTCTACTTTTGTTGCATTTAAACGACTCGCCATCGTGACATACAGTTTTCACATCATATCGCCGATTGAACACGCGCCTGCGGAAGTTTCGCTCGAGAGAAGAAAAAAAGGATCTTTCTTATCTCTCGCGCGATTTCATTCTCTTTTTCTCCTATTAGATCTCATCGCAAATCTCTCGTAAGTGACTATCGTTACTTGCACAGAAACGCGAAACATATGTCGCGTTGCAAAATTGAAATTTATTTTTCAGTTGCAAGCAAGAAAAATTTGCGTTTCTCAAAGTTTTATCTCATTTGGCAAATGAATGAGACATCTGAAATGAGGATTTTTTATCTCCACACGAGAGAGATTATGTACCAGACATCTAATCATTGTCCAAACCAAAATTGGTAGGTTATATATCGGTTTAACGAATGCACACGTGACTCACAATCAGTCACGGAGATCGTTGAACTCCGAGAGGTGCTGACAGGACAGAGAGAATATTCCCCCTCTCCTATATGGCGGATCGCCGAATGTACAGGGTGTCCAAACAAAGCTATGTGTCAGTGACCACATCAGTATTCTTGAATTTCTACTTAGATCATAAAATGACTAATTAAAACGAAGGAGCTAAAAATTATTACGAATACAATAGCTCGTTTCCATAATTTTTACACACATTGATGTATCTACACATCAAGGAATATTATAATTTTCATCTCGATAGAATTTATACATTTGTTTTTCTGAAATATAACATTTCATTCCGACACACAAACTTTAAATTTAATACGCAAATGTTTCTCTCTTCGAAGTTTCTTCTTCGCCAATACAAACAAACGTTTTCCTTTTTTTTTATCAATATCAAAGGAATATATTGCGTTTTAAAAAAAGAAATCGTTTCAAGCAACACGAGAGAACATGTGCGAAAGAACAATCTTCAGAAAAGTTATCGTATATATATAGTTATTCTCTCTCTCTTTTTTTGTTTTTATTTTATTTTATTTTATTTTATTTTTGCATTCTTTTCCACGACGGAGTAAAAAAATAACATGGAACATCCTGCGCGATCCGTGACATTTGCGCATTTTCCGCGACGCACTAATGAAGGAAATTGATCAAGATGTGTTTTCTCACATCCGGGAGCTTTTCTTGTAAATCCACCCCGCTTCGCATTTCTCATTACATTTAACAGGCGTGTCGGCGTCGTCGCACGCACATACACAATATTCCTTCATGTTCGCTCGTGCCGACGATACATTCGCGCGCTTATCGCCTCGAAACCATCCACCACCTATATAGACGATCGCGTATAATAACGTGGACGACAGTAGTTATCGCCATCGAAAGCATTCATTTATCGATGCGGTAGACCAGCGTAAAAAAAAAACAAAAAAAAAACAAAGATAATTGCAATACATCTGTAATCATTCTAACAAACTATCTCACAGGTTAGAAAAATGTGAATCATCTATATAGCAACAATCAAAATATCTAACTCTCAATATGTTGAAACATGCGTGAAGAAATCTGTTGAGATAAAAAAATTTTTTATATCAAATATTTTTTTTACAAAGTCGATTATTCTAACAAATCACAAATTGCTTTCAAATTGCAATTTTTTTTTTTTCAACAGGCGTCGTTAAATTAAATTTACAATCGGCTTCAGATAACCAAGAGCTTCTTCTACCTTTGCACTTGTTCATACGATATTTTTTAATCCGAGCGTTTCAGCCATTCATCTGATTCGCCGAATGTCACGTACGTTCGCGCTTACAAACGGAGCAACGAAGATTCGACGGAGAATATATAGTTCTGATTTGTCAACTGAATTTTTCGCGCAATGTGATCTGCTACATTCGCTTTATATGCCATATTGCAACTACGTACAGTTGCCATAATCGGAGACGGCTTCCTCGAATTCGCATAGAATACCCGCTTCTCAAGAAGCAAATCTCGCGCTGGTGGAATAATTTTTCTGTAACCTCGCGCGTTACGTGCCCATCCGCTGTATTAATTTGCAATGATGAAACAACAAGTTGTAAATATAATTCGCATTTAATTGAATAAAATAACGGCGCTGTTATAAGATAAATAACATTTCCGTAAAAATGTCAGACACACAAAACTTGTTTTTAATGACACGCATATCTTAATGAAGCGTTTACAATTGTAAAGCGAGTTTTTTTTTATTATTTAATATTCCACATCCAGCGAAACGAAGAAGAAAAACGAGAATCGTATGTGTCAAACATGACATTTGCAAGATCCGAAATATTTTGAAGCTTTCGATTACGTCGTACAAGCAATTTCTTTTTTTGACATTTATAAACCTCGCAAAAGTGCTTAGCTCACCAACAATTGCCTTTTACGACCGAAAGCAGGTAACAACAGAAGATGAAATAATACTTTCTCTTGGGACAAATATTTTCTTTTGAGAAAAATTTTCGGGTTTCCCAAATTTTGTTCAAATCTTTTAAATACATATAAGTAGAAATATTCAAAACAAATACTTATATACATATATTTCCTTCTTCTCTTAATTTAAGTGTATGTAGAAAAACCGTGCAATAAAAATTGTCAGATAATAATATTTATGTATTGGAACACGTACGATTCGCACTGAAATTTCAGACAAATTTGTAGTGTTCGAAATAGCGTAGGTAAAAAAAAAAAAAAATAACTCTATTTTTCTATTAACGCAGACAGAGGTAATAAAATAAATCTTGATTGCGTCGTTGGCAAGCTAACAGCGCGCGACACTATAGTCGTGAAATTAAGAGTCGTATGATTGTCAAGAGGTCGGAAGATAAAAAAAAAAAAAAAAAAATCTAATAAATGCGCGAGTGAATAACGCGCTAAGATTGACCTTCGATTATTGATCTCTCACCTATTCTATGACCAAGTGTAAATTATTCATTAGACTCCTCCAAAATTAATCGGTGAAGTTATCAGATGCCTGACCCTTCCACCTTTTTTGTTCACATCCAAACTCAAAGTCAAAGTGTGGTGTATATATATGGATTTTATATACAATTCAAACAAGTTCGCTTTTTAAGGAATTGAAAAAACCTGGGTAACTTCTCAAAGTAAATTTCTCTATTCAGGTAAACAACATAAGAACTTCATCATTAACTCAGACTTGCCTTATGTCACTCGTTCTTTTATTAAGAAAAATTATTTCCTCATTCTAGTCTGTGCTTTCTTAATTGCACAAAAAAAAAAACTATAAAGGGTAATTCGGAAAAAGATGCTAAAATTTAAAAGTCTTATTTCGTTAAAAGATCGTAAATTTTATTTTTGACTGTTGATTACAAATTGATATTGTACACGTTATACAACAGCAGTTTCATTGTCAGATGTGTTTTCAATTTTAATAAAAATGTCGTATAACGTGTACAATATCCGAATCTTCGTAAATTAACAGTCAACAAAAATAAACTTCACGATCTTTCAATTAGTTTTAATCTAGTCGAAAACGAAAAGAGCGAAGATATTTCACTTTGATGTTTTTCTCCCCCAGGTTAAGCCTCTTAAAAATTGTATTTTAAATTTCAGCGCCTCGATCTCATCTCACGTTCATCTTATCGTTAATTATCGATCTTGAATAATGCAATAATAAAAAGAAAAGGGTTCCACAACGAGGAGATAGTTAACGCTGACGGTAACAACAACGCAGATGTACTTAACGTCCAGATGTATCCGCACGTACGCGCGGTGATACGCGCGCATTATGTGAGTACGTATACATACGCGTGTGTGGGTCCACCTGAGTGAGCAGACAAGTGAGTGAGCACGGAGGAGAAGGTGTCTCACATGGGTGCCTCTGTTCCCTGCAACACGAGTCCCACAGATGGGGGAGACATCCGGGCAGCTGACGTTCAAATGAAACTGACTGACTGACTTCGGCTTAACCGACTCCACATCCTCCTTCGATTAAGGAGAACTACGTCCGGAGAGCGTCCGGAGAACGGGGGATTTCTCCGTCCATCAAATTATTTTGTCGATACACGCCCGGTTAGAGAATCACACACTCTCCTCGTTTCAAATACACATCATTAACTAGGCGCGCGGTGAGAAAAGAGAGCGAAGATTCGGGGAAGGGGAGGAAAGGACGTTTGCGATCTTTATATATTTTTTTTCGAGCTATCTCGAAAAAATCCTTATATTTCCTAACAATTTGACTTTCATTTTTTTCTCCCGATCATATTTCGCGTTATATTCGATCGATGAGTTCAGACCATTTTGTTTTGTTTTTTTTTTTTAATCTATTCTCGTACAAAGTGGTCAATCAATCGAATCTCTTGGAAATCAAAATTATAAATCAATGCTCTCAATATTTGTTTGGCGAAGTGAATAATTTATTTTGCGCGAGATAGAAAGTGTCTCATAAGACAAGTGTCATTCTTTGGAGATCAAACCTCGATCAGCAGTCTTCGAGCAGTCGAGCTGCTGAATGACAAAAGATCATCTTGCATCTATATTTTCCCTGACACTGGAAATCTGAGCGAATGTTCGTAATATGAACACGCGATGCTCCGCAGATTGGCACTTGTGCGGTTGCATCGTCCGCACACGAGACGACGGATAATAAGAAACGCGAGAGATATGTCGAATCTAAAAATTTGTCGCGGATAATCGAGAAGAAACAGACACAGCACAAACTTGGGCGCAAAAAAATTATCAACATCCGTGGCATATTCGAGAAGAAAAAACGTAACTTTGTCCGCCACAATGAAAGCGCGCATCTCGAAATTTTGCGAGTTCAGAAAATTTTTGCAGTTGAAACAATTTCTTTAACATTTTTTTTTTTTTTTTCAACATCGTGTGTTTTTCAAAGTTCAACTATTCGTTAAGCGTAAGAAAATGTCTACATCGATAATCAACTATGTGCGATCTTCTTCGGGCGCAAATTAATTTATCGAGTTTTATCACGGAAATCAATAATTTTCTGCAAACTTGAGAATCCACCTGACTGTGTAGTTTTAATCAAAACGTCTTGTCGTAATAACACCCTTGTTAAGTGGGGTTTTCATTGCGATATAATAAACGCAATTAGCAATATGTGCTCGGCACGAAAAATAAGCTCGAGCCGAGCTTATACTCGTCGCGAAAAACGCGCGCCGGGTTTAATATCGGCTTTATATCCGTTAAAATTGCCTGAGATATAGTCGCATGCGAGCACGCAATAGTAATAAAACTCTTTTGAAAAATATAGCAGAAAGAGGATATTTAATATAACACATTCTCTGACAAACGCGAATCCGGTCATAGCGCGGTGGTGGTGTCCCGATATCGATCACTTAATTCGTGTAAACCGATACAAGTTGAACGGACTTGTAAGCGTCGATTGAAAGTCGCTCGTTTCATTTGAGCGTCAGATTTGCTTATACGCGTATGGAATGCCTGCGAATCGCATTGCGAGCGAATCGAATCTCTTCCGAAGAAAAGACTCATCTTCTCTTGTTACGCATATTACATTCCGTCTATTCTTACTTTTACTCTGCTATATTAAATGTTCAGCAAAATATACGTAGTACGAGGAAAACAGTTTCTACCGCACCTCTGACGCTAATTGTATTCAAAGACCTTCGGTCAACTCTCTCGTTCTCTTCTCAATTCTTTTTCCCCGACAAAGAAATCATGGGCAATTTTTAAAAGAAACTCTTCTTGTCGAAAGGAACAACACTCGTGCAGGATACGAGGCGACACGGCGAAGATGGTGCGCGCCATTTGCACACGAGGGGAGACCAGAGAGGAAGTGGAGAAAAAAGAGAGATAGCGTATGCCCCAGGGATGGTGAGCAAAGTCCGGCGAGCGTGCGGAACGGAGATAGAGTGGCCTGAGAGGGGCCACAGGCGCGCAGGGAGGGACAAGAGTGTGGGACCCGCGCGCAGACCCGCGTGCGAGGGCGAGCGGGATCGAGGCAGAACGGAGAGAAAGAAAGAAAGAGAGAGACAAAAGGGAGGGAACGGATAAGAGGAAGCGTGGGCACTCAGGTGTGACTCTCCCGCGGGTTCTCCTGCGCCTCTCCTTGCCAGCAGCAACAGATACGCGGACCTTGGTCTCTCCCCGTGCGCGTCCGGAAGTGCTCTTTATCTCTGTCGGTCTGTCCCCTTCGCCCGCGCGCGCGCGTGTACGCGCGCTCGCGCGCATTACGCACGCCGCGTGTGTAGCGTGTATGTAAAAATATACACGTAACCCGCCGAGCCTGCGATTGATCTCTCGCTTCTTCTTCTCTTGCGCGAATTGTTTCCAGTTTGTCTTAATAAATTGTTTTACAGTAATTATACAGTGTGAGATAACTATTATCTCACGATCTCATTACGTCAAATTTTTTTATTCTCGCCGAGGAATTTGCGCGACACAATTGTCGTAATTGTCTGAAATTTTTTTCCTACTACTCGGAGTATCTCAATCGCGATTTTGCTCTTTTTTTTCCCAGTTTTGCTTACCTAAAGAAGAAGAATATTGCTTACCTAAAGAAGAAGGAGAATATTCGTAAGTAGTGCGGTGAAGATTTTAGCGTCTCGAAAAATTACAAATTTCTCACACACGGTAACGATATCGCACTCGGATTTCAATAAACACAATTTAATATAATTTGCGTGTCTACGATTGTTTTATCTTTTTTTCACTTTATTTGAACACACACACACACTACGCGCGCTGTTAGTATATCATTTATATATTCTCCTTCCCTTAAAAAAAACCGTTTTCCAGGAGTTTGTCTCTCACTGATATCAGACAATCGACGTATATATCACCCTTCGTTTCGAAACCCGGATATCGCTCGACGAAAGTTCCTGGTGTACCCGATCGACGCGACGGTTAACGGGCGGGTGTGCGTAGCAGGTGGTGCGTATATATACCAACATCGAGAGAAATGAAGTACAATACAGATATGTATCTAGATAAACGACTTATAAATGCAGAAATATAACCAGAAATGGAAGATGATAAGTAAAAAGAGTTTTAATAAAATAATAGATGAGAAAGAACGATTTTATAATAAAATTGTTAATTTCCGCGAAAGTTTTTATCTATTCAGTCTGCAACATTTTGCGAGATATAAATCATTAAAAACTTGTATATTGACTTGTTTATTTTAAGTTTCCTTAAAGTGTAACTTTTTACGCGTGAGCGATCTTACAAAGAAACGCACAGACAACTGTGAGAAAAAATCGAGCAACTTCTGCTCACGTTATGCTCAGACATTCAAGCAGGTATGTGCGTAAAGATAAAGATTGTATCAATTTTTTTCTGTCTTAGTGAGGAAAGAGAAAGAAGAAAAAAAAAACACACGTATCACGAGAGCGAAATGAATGATACGGCGGAATAGCTACATCCCCGACTTAAGAGTCTTAATCGGATGAAAAGATCAACATGCTGGACAAGCTTCCCGGCTTTACTTAGCTTCTAGTCATGTAACACACAACATAACGTAGGATACAAAGCACCTAATTTAATTGTTCAGATACCTACTTGTGACCACGAGAGAGTTACTCACGCGCGTGGAAGAAGCTGCGTCGAAAAAAAATTCAAGAACGCAGGCGATTCTTCGTCCTTTTGTTCAATTTAACTTCCTTTCACAATTTTTAAATAAATATTGTCTCTCGCGAACAATAAAAAAATTTCATTATCAATAATATTGTAGTAAGTTGTATTTTTTAATTTTTTTTTTGTACGGACTTTTTGATACGCAACAAAGAAATATTCGAGACTTTTCAAGTTATTAAATAAAAATTACAAAACAAACAAATACATATCAATGATTTGTGGATCATCTAATTGAAAGACGATATAAAAATATAATCGCTCGACATAAAGTTTTTTTTTATACAACATAAAGTGCACTTTTTCGCGCAACGCGTCGCTAAGCACAGATTAAAACAAAGCGAACTGCTAAATTGTTATATTTCCTCTTGGTAAGTCACGATTACATCTGTGCGGCGTTGGCATGAGCGGAGAGAGGAGGAGGGAGAATGAACAAGAGAGACGTACTACGCGCGTCCACAAGGGGGACTAGGGGACTTTTAAAATATAATTACGGGAAACCAAGGTTTTTAGAGAGCACCGAAGTGAGAGGAAAAAAAGCGAGAAGAGACGCGAGAAGACCGAGGAACAAGCTCGAGCCACAGAGCAGAAGAGAGACGAGAAGAGATGCCCGGAGAAGCAATGCTAATTCCTGGCTCGAGAGTCAGTCGGGAGCCTCCGAGAGGTTTCTCACCTTCTACGGTTTCCCTCTTCGTCCGTCGGGGATAACTGCTTGGCACACAACGCTGAGTAATCCGCCCCGACTCTCGGCTCAAACGCGACCGGTTAATTTTTCAAGGTGCTATTGTCTCTCTCGCCTCGTTTTATTTATTTATTTTTCTGCTTTAATAAAGCAGAGATATTTAATACTTGGAAAATACAAGTTGTTTTTAAATTGTTTGTTGTTTATTGAACGCGGATTAACGAGATAAAAACTTGCATTCTACAATTGCAGTAGAGATAACGAAGAAGTTGATGTCAAATTGATCCATCTCGACGGTTTATACGTCGATTGATAAATGTATACTTGTTTAACTTTAAACACACACACGTATTGGCGTGTAATATTCGCAAAGAAGACAGGAGTTCACACAGAAATCGCGCGACACCTATTGGACGTTGTGAGAAACGTGCAATACTTAGCTGATAACCAACGTTCAGATATCAAATTATGTATCAAAAGTAAAATGTTTCACATTGTCTCTTAGGAATTGGTATTTTTTGAATCCTATATAAAAAATTGATTATTTAAGAAAACCAAAATTTTGATATATCGAGAAATGTGTTAAAATGCGCATCAACGAATTTTATGAAGCGCGCGCGCGTGTAACGCAGGATATGGATTTTATTTGCCGGAAGCAAGTTTCTTTTTCTTTTTTTTTTTTTTTTTTTTGTATATTAAGTTCATACGCCTCTCAACGTTCAAAGTAAAAGGCAATGTTGAGAGATTGGCGCAACAGTCGAGTGCCTCCTATCTGTGCGCGGTCTGCAGCGGTTTGTCATTTATTGAACAGTTACGATCGCAATGCNTTTTTTTTTTTTTTTTTTTTGTATATTAAGCACATACGCCTCTCACAATAATACTGAAATCGCAATGTTGAGAGATTGGCGCAACAGTCGAGTGCCTCCTATCTGTGCGCGGTCTGCAGCGGTTTGTCATTTATTGAACAGTTACGATCGCAATGCGAGAAATGCTGCATTCATCCATCCTGGCGAAGCAGAACGACCGTTACATCGTAAGGCCGATCGCACACAAATTTAAGTGCTTCACAAGCATTAACATAAAAATAATCTTGACTAATGAAAACGCACGAAAAAAAATAAAAACGCTCAAATTCTGCGCAATGTGATTTTTACACGTTTAAAAGTCTTCCGTTCGACATGACGTTCCATCTACTCTGTGTACTGTCTATCTACTGTTATGTCAATTGATGCGCCTTTTTGATTGATGCCTTTGATGTCCTCCGCCAGACAACTCTCTTCTGCATCAACGATCAGAGAAAGAGAGAGAAAAGAGCACGGAGCGTCTCTAATATACCCCTCTTTCGGAAAGTTGTTGCGTATTTCTCGATATACAGCGTTTTCCGTCGCTCGAGTGAAATGTACTCATTTAGAACGGATTGCGCCAATCGTCAATTAATGCTAATCGTGGTTAATTTTCCTTGTACACGTTACATACGCGGTTGGATCTACCGCAGCGAGTCAGAGAGGAAGATAATCGAAAACTAAGTCTAATTTTCAAATCTAATTTCGACCCTCTGTTTTATTTATTTTTTTTTTTAGATTTGACAGTTCATCCGAATTAATTTTTCTCGCGTTATATGTCAATCAAAATTATTATTTTTCACAATAATACACATAAACTATTCAACATAAAGTTAAAAAAACTCAAAAGAACGTCATAAAAATAACTGAAAAAACAGAAATAATTACATTAAAAAAAAATAATATAAATTGTATTTAGAAACTTTAAAAATTTGTCTATACACGTTCGAAAATTTGAAGATGAGACTCGAGACGGTTCATCATTCGGCGCGTTATGTGATTTAGCGTGATTGACGGAAGTTATCAATACCGTAATGTTCGGCTACCAACCGGAAGTAAGATCCACGTGTATCGTGCATCGCGGAGTCGTTCGGAGAGAAGGAGAAAAGAGACATGGGAGGGCTTTATACTTTCTTAGCAAGAGAGTGATTCAATAAATCGATCACGTAAAAGAAACGTATACGCAACGGTTTTTTTTGCATATTTATGCGCGGACATTAGTTAGTTTAAATGAATGCAATGACGATCTCTAAATTGGCGTTCATTTGAATTTCGTTAATTACGCGTGATTTCTTTTTGAGAAAAACTTGTCACAATTTAAAACTTCCAAAATCAAAAATTCCAAAAAATTGTACAAAAATCGATTTTACTTTCGCAAAACCAACTCTGCCGAACAAATTTACCATAAAAAATGCAAACGAATATATTTCGTTAAAAATATAAATCAATAAAACTTTTAATCAATTATAATACTAATAATTGAGTCTTGATCATTGCAGGAAGAAACGTGTGAGTCAACATTTCTACGAAGATGACCTCTAATCCTATATTGTATAAAGCTTGTATAGTATATGGGATAATATCAGAGAGCCATATAGATCGAAGCATAAGTACTATAATTTCGCGCTTCTCGACAAAAAGTCCACGAGTAACAATTTCGGAAAAAAGTGCAATTGTAAACGCATCTGTTTCTTCAAACTTATCTCCCATCATACGTGTGTATGTTCCAGTCACTCGCGCGACTTTTACCGCATATTTTAACTAAATAAATTTCGATACAACAGATATTGTATATGAAAAGTCGTCAATGTTATCGTCCTTTTCTCTCTCCTTCTCTCGATGAGAAAGCTCAATAAAAGCAGCGGGCGGTGATCACGATCTCACCGCATGTAAAATCACCTCGGCGGTCCTCGTGATTGTATTAATTCACTTGACGGAATACAGAATACAGGACGCAAAGTGTATACAGATGCCACGAGAGTTCGCGTGTGTGGATGTGTATTGTCTTCTCGGCTCCTTTCTCGCATTAGCATAAGAATTCAGCGTGTGCCTGATGCGCCTATCAATCGGATATTCTCTCTTCCCTTCCCGGTGAATCAAGACTTAAATCTTGCACCATGATTAGCCGGCAGTCCGAATGTCGAAACCTCGTCATCATTGATCGAAATCTGAAACACGTCGGCCTGGAAAACCAACGCCTATTGAAATGGCGCCGACAATTTGAGAAGAGAACGAGTGCTGTGCGATACGAAAAGCTTGAAAGGACAAGATATATCCTATAATTTTGCTATATTTATGTCGCACCCTTTAAACGACAATATTAATTCCAATCTTTCATAAAAAAAAAAGATAAAATAAAATATTAATTATTTTTCTCTTGCCTTGTGCGATCGCGATGCGATTATTTTGAAAATCTTTTCGATGTAGTTTTTATCGCTCTTTTTTTTTTTTTTTTTTCCAAAAAACACGTTTAACGCGAAACGTCTGTAAAATGTTGTCCAAGACAAATCGGACATTTAAACTGAATTGTGTCGACTAACGTGACTTTTTCTGCACCAATGCAAGTCTCCTCTTTAATACAGACTGACAAACATTCATTTGATCATGTGCGTTCCGAGTTTGAGAATCGAGGAGAAGACACCGAGTCGTTTCGGCGCGAATGTGCGCCGCGAAGTAAGAAGGATCGACGATCCGGTGGCTCCAGTCCCAAGAACAGAAATTGTTACGTGCTCGCTCCGGCAGCGTGATCCGAATGCTCATGCGAGTGACGATCGGTCATCCAGAGCCGAGAAGAGGAGAGACTCCGAGAGTCCCGTAGCGTTACTCAAGCGCGAAGAAGCTTTCTTCGATGGACGGATACACGCGTACGTAGACACCGAAGAACAGTGCCGTACGAAAAACTCACAAACGACATATCTTATCGTTGCGCGTGTATGTGTTAATAATAATTAAAATATCTCAATTCACTCGAAATCGTAAGACCGACCTATTTCCGTTTTTTTTTCAAAATGTATTTTATATACAAATTATATTATTAAATGACATTTAAATAATGAGTCAAATAATAATTCAGTAATAACTTATTGATCGCGTCTGTGTGGAAGTCAGCTAGTTCTAAGCTAAAAACATCTCGTGACCACGAAATTAACCTAATTGCGATCAGATAATAAATTTATTACCACGGCAATGATAATGAGACAATAAAATCAACAGTCTCGATAGAGAGAAGAAATGTTAAAAAAAACAACAAGAAACATTAAGTATCTAATGTTTCATCATATTCTGATTTTTTGTTAAAATCTCTCTTCTTAAACAACCGTTATCGTGGAAATTGTTCTCGCAAGATGTATTCTCGTGAAAATTTCTAATCTCAGGAGGAAAAGAGAGGAACCTTGGATTTCATCGTGTTTCGAAGAGGGAGGAGAAGAGGGGGCGAAAGTGACGCGGCTGCCACGACGCTGCGCACGTTAAAAGGCGAATGTCCGTCCATGCGGAAGCGGAGAGACCCACGGTACTGCATTTATCCCTCGATCACCTCTCACTCGCAGGACACGTACGTCGTCGTGTCCCCGTACACGTCCTCGGTGTATCGTTTTCATGGTATGTGTCGACACACCAAAAGACGACGGCGTCGTGTACGCATTTTGTCCCGCTCAGGATCGAGCTGCGCGCGGCTATCAAACGTGCGGAGCGTGTGATACCGAAACGATCGGCCGATCGATGTCAAAAGAATCTGCGCGGTGGTATCGAGGGCAGCTTTTGCGAGGAATTTTAAGAGCAGATCGATCGTGATCTCCGACCGCGCCCGATTGTTCACAAGCGCGTCCGCGTTCTGTCAAACTGTTTTTTTTTTTTTTTTTCCAGAAAAATCGAGAAAGAATAAATTTTTCGACTCATTCGGTTGTCAAAAATAAAATTACAAATAAAACATTATAAATTAAAACATAATCGCATTCCAACAACATGTTAATCACAAATATTGCAAATTATATAATTGTTTATCAATTACTTTTCTTCTTTCTTAAAATTGATACTAAAAACTTTTTGCGGCCAAAATAATATTTAATAATTTTTTGCTATTTATACTTTTGTTCTTACGTTTATACGCGGAATTATAATTAATTTTAATTCCGCGACAAAGAGAAGAGAGAGTTCAGGATACGCGAGATGTCACGAGCAACATCCTTTTTTTGTTCAATGCCTGGATATTTAATTCTGAGCGTTCTACTCACCAAACACATCGGCGGACGTTTTTATGAATGCGGCTGACGTCGTTCCGCGGGTTAGACCACCGAATATGGATGATGACCGAAGATGAGAGCGCTGAGTCTGCTTATCGAATAAGGACGTGACGTATCCGAAGTTTCACCTATAAGGCAAACGAATTCGCTGTTAATAGTCAATATATATCATTAAACAAACAATGAGCGGATCTTCAGCCGCACACGGCTGACGAGAAAAACCTGACGCTATATTTACAACTATGCATAGTATTGAAAAAAAAATTCTAAACTCTTTAAACTCCAAATCTCTTAAAATCTTTATGTAGAAATAATAATATATAGAAATATATAAATTATATTTAAAAATTTACAATTTATTTGCATGTAATTTTTATTGATTTGATTTAAAACCCCGCTTGTCACATTCACACACACATACAACATCTGGGGATGATATGTTTGAAGTTAGATTAATTATTGCGCGTATCTGTGTTTTCTTTTATTTTGATTAACATTTCAGACAAATTATGGATGACACGTGTATAACAATTTATAACCAAGTAGGTGATAAATAATAATATAAAAATTGAGATTTTTGAGAAATTCGCGATAGCACATAATCGAGTTGATCATGATTTTCGACTCGGAAACCTCGACCTCAGATATGAAAATCAACGATAGTGATAATTTAAAAAAATCCAAGGTACACGCACGTTTGATCGATTTTTGCCCCCATCTTTAATACAATAACTAATCTCAATTAATCAATCAATTTTTCAAAAACATTGTACAAAGAGTACAAAAAAAAAATGAAATGTTAATTATATTATTTAATTATTACTTTTTTTTACGTGTATTTGTTTCAGAACAAACAAACTCTATATATACTCATAATGTGTTTTGCAACAAACTGTCTCAGCTCGATTGCTTTGGAAGCTGGTTCTTTTCATTTCACATCCTCGACAAGAGGATCTTCCGCTATCTTCAATAACTTATTCCGTCAAAAACATAGTACGTATGAGACTAAACTTTTGTTAGCGTTACTCACCTTTGGCAGTTCTTTCTATTTGAAAAACCGTGCACAGCAAGAGTCGTCTTATATCACATCACACAAACATCGCCCGAACTGTAACCAAAATAATAACGACGCATAAAAAATAATTGTCTTGTTGTGCAGAGTTGAGAATTAAGATAATGATGACAGACGTGCTCACGGCTTTGGTGTCAACAGCAATGTTGACAATTGGCGATTTTTATGAGATTCCATATCTTTATTTGCCATGGCTCGTCGATACCATCGAAGGACTAGCTTTCTGCGAAGCGCCAGCTATTTTTGGATTCGCGTATACCGTCTTGCCGGACGCAAACGTCTTCGCGGGAACGTTCATATTCTTTACGTTTCTTTTCTATGGTACGTATATGTTCATATAAAAAAGATACACATAATAATCAACATTTGCTAAACTCAGATTTGTAATGTGAATATTATTTTCTCATCAAAAATCATTTATTTACTCGCAATCGAATTTTTGATTTCTCAGTGGAAGAGCTGATTATTTGGAAGGACGTTTTCGTGAGGTTCAAACGTTGTTGGATAAATTACAACAAAATTAACAAAATGACTTCAACCTCGACGAATATGGCAAATAAAGAATCAGGCAATAAGGAAAATCTCAACGAGCAATCTTCAAGAAAGTTGGAAGACTTACAGGATTCCGCTGCTCCCGCCAACGTCAACAGTGATTGCTACTTTTGCGAGCCAGCTCTGAAAGTCATAAAAAACAATTTGTCAATCAAACATCACCGCAGCAAGAGCCTGTTCACAGAAACAACTGGATAACCTAATAAATCTAACACGCACGTCAACGTATTTTTATATTTTTTTTATTTGTATATGTTTTAACAATTAGTGGCTGCATCTACAGAAGCATAACCGCCCACTGAGCGATTAATTAGTAATTGTGATTGGTTTAAATTTAAAGAATCAATTACATTCGATTGCCACTTAACCGCTTGGCAAACGATTGTGCTTCTGGATGCAGCCATTTGCAACTATTGCAACGAAAAGATACAATAAAAGTTCAAAAACGTAAAAAACAAAGTTTAAGAATTTCACACACACCTGTGTATTCGTATTGCAATCTCTTCACTGTACACATTAAAAAAAAAACACTGGTACCTCGGCAGAAAAATGCCGATTTTTCTCGAAAGCACATAACATAATCGCGTGAATGTTTACCTTCAAATCTGCACAGCTTTCAATTTGACGGCCCCGTGCCAAAGACTCACGATCCACTTTGTTCTTTGTGACTGCACAAGCATAAACAAAAACAAAGGCGTTCAGATATAGGAATGAACAACATCTCGTGATTATCTTTAACGTAGGAATAATAATATCGATAATACCACTGTATATTGCGATATATCTGCGAAAACAATGCGAAAACAAACGCCTACTCTCGGATCTCGTAGCACTCATTCAATTTCATTTTACTTTAGTTATGGCGGCGTGAAAAGTACTGCGCGCGCATCCGCACTGCGCATGTTCTCGTTTGAAAATTACTGCCAACACGTGCGTAAAGCTAATACACATGTGTGTGAGTCCGGTTTTCATATATGCAAAAATTTTGGTTAAATTATTACTGTACTTAAAAAATCTATATAATATTGTAACTTAAACTTCTTAAATTTTCAATGTCACTAACAAATGCCGAACAGAGCCTACGAGTTGTATTATACATATATATGTATTATATTATATAAATTATAATTTGCAATTAAAGTACATACCTGACGGAATGTAAAAAAAAAAAAAAGAAAACGAAAGAATGTAGAAAAACGCAACTGGTAACAAAATATTATGGAAATACGCAAAATACGAACAAAATAAACGTAAAAATATTACAATGATTTTGTAATGTTGTTTTGTTACGTAATAAGATGCGCGGATGATAAAAAATAAGTACATGTTACTGAAGTATAATTTAGAAAGAGTGATCAGAGATCACGCAATTAACTCTAATGAAATTTCATCGATTTGTAATTGGCCACGTTCAGCAGACTGAGCAGATCAGTGAACGCTTAGTGATTCTTTAATATGATTGAATCTTGCCTTTAGATCTTCCCCTGGATCTAAGTGTAGAAACCAATCATATTGAAGAATCACTAAGCGCTCACTAATCTGTTCAGTCTGCTGAACATGGTCATTTTCATTTAATAAAAATTTTCATTTGTCGAACGTGTTGCGAGCGGCGCGAGTCGCGAAGAGAGAGAGAGAGAGAAATCTTTTGAACATCTGACTCGCGAGATGGCGCTGAAATCAGTATATGATTCTCGAGCTTCAGCGAGGTTATTGTACGTGTGCGAATTGGTGTGAACGAAATCGATTTCGACGAACTACGAGAATCATCGTGAAGACAAACTGACGTTCACGTGTGTTTTATCGTATAAAAATATTAGGTTAGTATTTTACGACTGTATATATTTTTTTTTGTAAATACTATTAGTCTACTTGCTGTAATGCATTTTTAATTAGTGCCAAACAGTCTTAACAAAAGGATTGAAAATACGTTAAACAAATCGTAAATCTCTTTATTTTTAATATGTGCCAAAACTCCCAAAACAGAGCTGAGTAAAAAAAAGCAAAATTAAATATTTATAAAATCTCTTCCACATTGTTGTCGATTTTATAACCTTTTTTTTTTAACTTGGAGATAATGCTCAGAAAAAAGAGGCACTTTGATTTTTAATCTCTGCACGTATCTTATTCGATTGTATTTAATTTTGTTTTCTTTCAGAATAATTTTTGTGTGTGGAATAATCTATTGTAAAAAGAAACGAACATGTCGGACGATCCAAGCTTGTACAGATTGGAAGGGACTGATGGAAATCAAGCTGGAGGTCTGGTCATTCGTAAGAAAGCTTCGGATCACACATTTAAAAAACCGTCTGTATTGGGTCTGGACAAGATTGCAGAGCGAAAAAGAAAGGAACAGTCGCAAGAACCTACTAGCTCCAAATACAAGAGAAGCGAGGACAGAGATAGAAAATATCGTACCTACGAAGAAGAAACTCCCACCCATACTGGTGGTGTTAATTCAGAAGCTCAGCGGCGATTAGAGTCGCGACTGAAGCGTCAAAGATTGAATGCTAATGACAGAAATGTTAGGGACAGTTACAGAAGTTACGACAAGGACAGAGACAGAAGAAGAGACAGGGACGGAGAGAGCCGTAGAGACAGTAGCGTACGACAAACGCCTAGGTTCAAGGACGAACCTCAGACACCAAAATTCCGCATGAAAGATCCCACTTCCAAGAGTAATTGGGACGATGACGAAGATGAAGAGCCGAAGCGATCGAGCTGGGATCATCCCACACCGAACATTTATAACAACAGAGATGGTCGTGACAGTGTAAGAAGCGAGTTTACTCCATCCTATAAGTATAATGTATGGAATAAAGACTTCAAGAACTCCGGTGCCACTCCGTCGATAGACGGAGAGGAAAAAGCACTCTGGGAAGAGGAACAGCAAAGATTGGACAGAGAGTGGTACGCGTTGGACGATGGAGAAACCAATGCTTTTGCCAATGTGTCAGAGGAATACACTCGGAAAAAAGAAATGGAGTTGGAAGCTCGAAGACAAAAGCGTCTTTCCGCACAACAGCGACAGATAAACAAGGACAACGAGTTATGGGAGCGGAATCGCATGCTAACGTCAGGAGTTGTCAGTTCCTTAGATCACGACGACGATCCCGACGATGAAGGAGAGGCGAGGGTTCACTTGTTGGTTCACAATGTTGTTCCTCCATTTCTAGACGGACGTATCGTGTTTACGAAGCAACCAGAACCAGTTGTTCCCGTGCGCGATCCAACGTCTGATATGGCACTGGTAGCGCGAAAAGGTTCCGCATTGGTAAAAGCTTATCGCGAGCAAAAAGAAAGACGTAGAGCGCAGAAGAAACACTGGGAACTGGCTGGAACGCACATCGGTAACATCATGGGTGTACACGATCGGCGTAAAGACGATAAAGAACATGCGGGACAAGAAACGGACTTCAAAGCTGGACAGAAATACGCTCGACACATAGGAGCTGGTGAAGTGACTGGAGAAGCGAAGTACAGATCCATTCAGCATCAGAGAAGAAGTCTTCCTGTGTTTGTCGTACGCCAGGAATTATTGAACATTATTCGAGAGAACAGTGTTGTTGTGATAGTGGGAGAAACCGGATCTGGAAAAACCACGCAATTAGTTCAATATCTTTATGAAGATGGCTACAGTCGAAATGGAATAATTGGTTGTACTCAGGTAATGATATATATAATAATAATACACAATTGATTGTCGCACACAAGTAACAATATAATAATAATATAATTGATTGTCATTTTTTTTAGCCCAGAAGAGTTGCTGCCATGTCCGTTGCGAAAAGAGTTTCTGACGAAATGGCCACTGCTTTGGGCGACAAGGTCGGATATGCGATACGTTTCGAAGATTGCACTTCAAAAGATGTACGTAACGATATGAATTTTTTTTTATAGTTCTCTATCTATTGTACGTAATATTAAAACTTATCATAATGTGTGTTTTACATCAATTGGTTCGCAAAAATTTTGAATACTAGAAATCGCGTATAATTATAAATAATAATTTAAAATATTGTTTTGTGGACACACCAAAATTTAAACTTTTGGTGTGTGTCCATGTTTTAATGACAATTAATTTTATTTTCACAGACGGTTATCAAATACATGACCGACGGTATTTTACTGAGAGAAAGTTTAAGGGAAGGAGATTTGGACCGTTACAGCGTGATTATCATGGACGAAGCTCATGAACGGTCGCTTTCGACTGATGTTTTATTTGGTCTCCTAAGAGAGGTAAAACTTAAGTTTTTAATCAAATTAAACTTAAATTATACAAACATTTTCCCTCAGATTTATATTCTAAGTGGGAATAATTTTCAGGTTGTTGCTAGACGTCATGATCTAAAGTTAATTGTAACTTCCGCAACAATGGATTGCAGCAAGTTCTCCGCTTTCTTTGGCAACGCAGCAACATTCCAAATACCTGGACGTACATTTCCCGTTGAAGTGATTCACGCGAAAAATCCGGTTGAAGATTATGTAGATGCAGCTGTGAAGCAAGTCTTGCAGATCCATTTGCAGCCGAAAAGCGGCGATGTCTTGGTCTTCATGCCTGGTCAAGAAGACATCGAAGTCACCTGCGAGGCTCTGAAAGAACGTTTGGCCGAAATCGAGTCGGCTCCACCTCTTTCTATATTACCGATCTATTCCCAATTGCCATCGGACTTACAGGCGAAGATCTTTCAGCGATCCGAGGGTGGTTTTCGCAAGTGCGTTGTAGCGACGAATATAGCGGAAACGTCATTAACAGTTGACGGAATTGTCTTCGTCGTCGATTCGGGATACTGCAAGCTAAAAGTGTACAATCCACGAATTGGCATGGACGCTTTGCAAGTTTATCCCGTGTCGAGAGCCAATGCCGATCAGAGACAAGGCAGAGCAGGCCGAACTGGTCCTGGTCAATGCTACAGATTATATACACGAAGACAGTATTTAGACGAATTATTACTGACAGGAGTTCCCGAAATACAACGTACGAACTTGGCCAATACCGTACTGTTGCTGAAATCGTTGGGAGTTCAAGACTTGTTAGCCTTCCACTTCATGGATCCACCGCCGCAAGATAACATACTGAACTCATTGTATCAATTGTGGATTTTGGGCGCTCTCGACCATACAGGACGCTTAACGCCGCTCGGACGTCAAATGGCCGAATTTCCTCTAGACCCGCCGCAATGTCAAATGCTTATAGTCGCCTCCCAACTTGGTTGCACGGCAGATATTCTCATCATCGTCTCCATGCTATCGGTTCCGTCTATTTTCTACAGACCGAAGGGACGCGAAGAAGATTCGGATTCGGCGCGCGAGAAGTTCCAAGTACCGGAATCAGATCATTTGACTTATCTGAATGTGTACAATCAGTGGAAGGCAAATGGCTATTCGACTTCCTGGTGCAACGATCATTTTATACACGCGAAGGCAATGCGCAAGGTGCGCGAAGTGCGCTCGCAGCTCGAGGAGATCTTGAAGCAACAGAAGATGGATGTCGTCAGCTGCGGCACTGACTGGGACATTGTGCGAAAGTGTATTTGTTCTGCTTACTTTCACCAAGCGGCGCGCTTGAAAGGCATCGGCGAATACGTCAACTGCCGTACCGGAATGCCGTGCCATCTTCATCCTACCTCCGCGCTGTTCGGTATGGGCTTCACGCCCGACTATGTCGTGTATCACGAGCTTGTAATGACCGCCAAAGAATACATGCAGTGCGTCACTGCTGTGGATGGTCACTGGTTGGCCGAGTTGGGTCCGATGTTTTTCAGTGTGAAAGAAACTGGTCGAAGTGGTCGCGCGAAGCGTCGGCAAGCGATGCAGCATCTCCACGAAATGGAACATCAAATGAAAGAAGCCGAGGAAGAGATGAAAGCGCGCGCTCAAGAACAGCTCGAACGCGAACAGGCGTCGGTTCGGAAGAAGGAAATTTTGACGCCCGGCATTAGAGAACCCGGCACTCCCGCCCCGTATCGCAACACTCCCGGGAGATTAGGATTGTAAACGGTTTTCTCACATGCAACATCTCATAGCATGATTGCGAAAGTGTTTAATTACCTGCTACAAAGAAAATACAGGTACATCGCTTGAAATATACGTAGATGAAAAAATACGACAATTCTTTGTCCTCTGATAACAATATCGCTGTCGTTTTCTTTTTTATTTTTTATGCACTTTTTCTTGTACAGAAATTAATTTTCGACAAATATACAATTTTTGACGTCTGCGAAACAACGTTAACGATAGCGACATTGTCTTTCAATATTTGTATGACGACATAGATTGACAGTGGATAAAATCCTATTATATTAAAAAATACTCTATTATATAAAATGACAGAAATAATACATAAATCTGAATAAATTCGTCAGATTTGCAGCATAAAAATTCTCAATCTTTGATTATTTATTTAAAAGGTTTGTTCCGTTTCTTTTTCCTTCAAATAAATTGAATTTTTACATAAACTTACTTTACTAGAGAGATATATTCTCTTAAGATTGCATTGTCTTCAGAAAATATAAAATTTGATTCGTTTTGATCCGATGGGATTGACTTGTATCATGTATATAACACATGTATGTATATATATCGTGTATATAAACAGTATAGATAATGTGTGTATGATCTTTTTGTAAATAAAAGTATTTTTATTATAATATCGAGACAAAAATTAGAGGACTTTAATGGATCCAGAGAGAAAGAGAAAGAGAAAATAGAGAGTATAATCGTTCACAACATTATGTACATGTCAATAAACAATCGTGTAATTACTTTTTTGCAATTACTATTAAATGATTTATAATCGAACAAGATAATTGTTTGATTTCACATCAAACTTTCGTTGATACGCAAACTATATAAGAATGAGATATCCACTAGTATATTACTATTTTTCAATGTTTTTTTTATGTGTTATTAATTTATAACTTTTCATAAATCGAGATTTTGTGCGCGTATGTGTACCGATATACATATAGTAATTACTTAAAAAAAAGAAATAAATAGAGTTAATAAAATACGTAAATCGACAGATGTTTATAAGTGTCGTAAAAATTCTATAAAGTTCCAGAGATTTGTGCGAATCGAAATTTTTATACTGCCAACTTACTCGAAGATATATCGTAAGCGTACAAGATTGCTCATGGTGTATAGTGTGTATATTAAAATAACTGCACAATATAATTTTCGACAAAGATGATGATAGGTATTTTAATCATCAGTAAATCCAGTCATTCATTCATCTGTATAATAATGAGGCTAAATTTTATGTACAGATTTATCAAGACATTTTTGAAAATCATAAAATAGACGGACAAAGATATACTTTATACAAGTATAAATTAGTCAAATAGTTTCAGCTCTTTAAATTACTTAGAAGCCTTAATATGGGCTGCGTGCGAGATTTGAGAGATCCGCAGCTTTGCTTGAGACTCGCTTGCCCACGTTGCTTAATAGCAACGTGAACATCGTCATCCTCGTCCAATCCTGTTTTTAACTCGTATTTCTGAAATTCTGTTAAAACCGCATCTAAATTTTCAACCTTTTCCGTTAGTATTACAGCCACTTCCTTCCAAGTCTGCAATAAGACAAAAAATAATTCGCTATGAAAAGTTGGATTATAACACACAGCGACTGAAAATAAGTTATCAAAATTTTATATCACTTTAATACGTGTCTTTCACATAAAGAAAAGACAAATTAATAAGTTCTGATGGTTTCGATTGTGTAGATTGTGCGATTATTCTGTGTAATAAAATTTTGACAGAAAGAAAATTATAAAATAATTTTACCTTGATCTCATTTATTACGTCCGATTCAATTTTATTGCATTTCTTTTTATTTTTCTTGTGCGAAATATGTGGTTGCGTTTGTACGGCGCACACGCTGCATATGGCGGTAATAATCGCTAAGGATTCACTGCAAGTTGAGGCTCTGAGTAAGAAGTTTTTGAATGAAACCGGCGTGTTCCGTTCGGGAATAGGTAGCGGTTGCAAACAAGGAGCTGTTCGCAGCATTTGAATGCAATCGAAGTCCGGGCAATGAGAGTGAGCAGCAAGTGATTTTGCAAGGCACGCTATAGTCTTTAATTGTTCGGAATAATAAGCTTCGCGCAATCTTTCCACAGCATCCAACGGAACCAACAGCTTGCACGGTTTATTCCGTTTCCCGTTTGTGTCGAATTTCTCTAAAGTTTTCGGGATAATTTCTTCAGCTAGTTCCTTCAATTCGGAAGATATTTGAGTAAGAAAAATAGAGGACGACTGGGCGCTCGCTGCCAAAATCCGTAGTATCGCGTTTCTCGCCGAGAGCAACTTTAACATACACAATCGTGTATCTTCCTGCATACGTGAGTCCGTCTCGTTTGGATCGATCGGTTCCCATCCGCGTACAACCTGTTGCACAACAATAATATATATATATACGTTATATTTTTCACGATAGAGAATTTGCACTTTAGATTTATTCGAATTATTTGTCTTACCTCCAGATCTCTATTGTCCCGAAGAGATGCCCATCTAATGGAATCGATGTGCGGATCTATATGCATACTATTCAAAGTAGAAAGCAAAGAAGTAGTGCTGTTACACCAACATAAATCAAGCAGCATTTTGTCCATCGTCGTCATAGCAAAGTGAAATGAATTTTCTAGGCGTTCTCTTAACTCAACGAATTCTTGAATTTTTATAAAACTCCCATATTTATACGCAAATGTTAAATGGTCGGCACTCTAAAAAACCAGAGAACAATCCATCTAATTATATTAATTCAAACAGTTCGAACGTGTAAGTCTTTTGAACTTATGCTTGAAAAACCTACATCTTTATAGCTAGCTATGAAAAATTTCGCTGTATGATCGAGAGTTGTCGAGGCCAGAAGCAAATTGCCGAGAGGCGCGAGAAGAGGTGCATGTAGGTGGCCCAGAGAATCTAATTGAAGGTGCTTTACGTCCAGCAATGCAAACGCGTGATCAGCCGCACCCACTAAACCAGCTTCCAAGTATATACGTACAAGCAAAATTTTGATATGAAAATTTACAGGACTCGATACGAGGCTGTGTTCCAATAACGACAACGCTCTGCAAATCCATTATTTTAAAGATGAATGTTTTTGAAAATATTTTTAACAATCTTTTATTTTAGCTTGTAGCAACATTACATAGTATATTATTACCTGTAAAGAAAAGATGCGTCACCAGTGTCAACCCACAACTGATGCAGAAGATGCGTAGCTAACAAAACGTACGGATCGGTTGGGGAAAAGTCAGTTTGCAGTCTGTCTTGCATTGGACACAGTTCGTTACCCTTCTTATATAAATCACATAGTCGCTGGACTAATTTTTCCTGTTTCTCTCTGTCCGCCAAAGGCGGATGATGGAAGCCAGAAATGCGTCGCAATTGTTCCAAGTGAATGTGTCTTTGTATTTGCTGTACAGTAACTGGAAACTCATCTTGTTTAACGCCAACGTCTGCCTCGAGCTGCACAAATGGTGTTATTAAACTAATATCAAGTTCCAATAGTTTTTTTTTTTTTATATCTTAATGTGATGTGCAAAGAAGTATGTTACATTATTTCACAAATCATCTGCAGATTGTATTGTTTCTTGATTGATTGTTTTTCTTACTTTTTCAAGGAGTTCCAGTTTGGCTTTTGGTGTAAGTATGTGAAGATACAATCGCAAATCGTTAACTACACAGCCTTTTTCTCCAAATTGCAAAAAATATTGACGCATAAAGTCCACAGATTGCAAACTGCACTGTGAATCCTCGCTGTCACGAATACGTTCCAATAAATCTAGACGAGCCAAGTACGGCGCCCGAATTTTCTTTTCAGATGTATTGATAATGTTGTTTAAAAAATCTAAACATTCTGTCGGTTTTTGAAACTTCAAAGCTGCCGAAAGATAATTTTGGTAAAATGCCCAATTGTCACTGCTGTGAAAATAAATATAAGATGTACATGTATTTGTATGTAAATATATAAAAAAAAAAAAACCAAAATGTAAAAAAAACTCAATTACAACTTGACTTACTTCTCTTTTATAAGTTCACGGTATGCATTCGCAGCTTCTGGAAAACGCTCCAGCTTTAATAAAATTGTAGCTTTTCGTTGTGGCACATACGAAAGATGAGAAGCTAATGGACTAGACAATATATTTAAAATTTCTTCATTTTTGTCTTGCAGTTCTAAAATCATTAAATAGAGCTGTACCTCTTGTTCTGCTTCCATCTTTCCTTCTCTCACTAATTTTAGAACCTAATTGCATAAACACAGAAATAATTTTCTCTTCGTATATTAATATGAAGATCTTATCAATACAAAAGTTCTTTTGCAACAAATATTTAAAATTTATATAGCTATAAGGTAAGCGCAACAATCTACAAACCATTCTTTCTGCCAGAGGCAAGATAACTCCTTTTGCTAATTTTTGATCCGCATGAATAGCCTGCATCACTGTACTCATTACAGCCCAGAAATAATACGGATTCTTAGGTTTTAGTTTATACAAAGTAAGAGCAGTTTGCTGTTGTTTTTTGTAATCACCAAGACGAACATACGACATGAAAAGATGCGTAAGAAGCTCCTCATTATTAGGATCCATTTTTGCGGCAGCTTCGTAAACTTCACTAATTTTGTCAGCTATATACAAATATAAATTAAGCAAAAAAAAGAAACATAATTGTGAATGTGCAAATTTTTCATGTGCAAATTGAAACAAATTGAAAGCTTACGTTGTCGTATCTCTCTGTAACAGATACTCATTGCCTGTAGTGTGGAATCCTCGCATGGCACCTCGGATCGTACTTTGTCGATGATAACTAGACATTCGTTCTCCTTGCCGAGACGTAACAAGGCCAAAGCCTTTAACACCCTGGCACATTGATTGGTGGGATGTTTCTTCAACACCTTGTCCGCCTCCTGAAGAGCCTTTTTATTGTTCCCGCTGTCCAGCCAGTCTGCAAATCAGGAGTAGCGCCAAAATAAAAATGTCGTTATATAACCTTATCACCCGATATCCTCCCGAAAGATCGAAATCTGACGAAAATTACGGCGAGTGTCGCGCCCGTACAAATTCCCATAAAAACACACGTACCGTAAATCGGACGTAAACGTCGTTCATTCACCGTGTTGTCCACATGGATTTTAGACGCCATGATACTTTATGATATAACATAAAATCAACAAACTAGAAATTCGAACAATCCGCGATCTCCTCGTCTCATCTTCGAGCTTGGCAAAGCTCGATTAATGAATTACTGAGACATTTTTACGTGCACTTTTTTTCACACGCCGAATAGCTTTCTGGGAGAGATCGTAACTATTGCACAGATATGTTTTTATTCTCGTTCCGATACATGCGTACGGGGAGATGACTCGCCGGGCCGGCTGTAAAGTCATGTAAAGCGATGTAAAGTATATAGGTACAGACCTTATATTTGGACGGAGCGAGTGGGAGAAAATGAAGTGCGGAAAGGACGAGATGGAAAATCTGATTGGTCGCGCCAATGATGTGACGCCATGTTACTGACACACTTCTTCTGATTAGCGTTTTCGCGAATATCTAGAGAGATTCTATTCCCGAAATATCTCCGTCTACTTGTTTTTTTCTTCTCTTCTAAATGGCACACTGGGAAAAAGAAAAAGATGACACACTTAAAGATGTACATTTCAAAAGCAATTATTAATTCGACCGATACACGCAGGTTGAATTGATCAATGACGTCATTTGACAAGTCCAACCAATCATATTGCTTGATTCTAATGACTCGAGTGACGTCATTGATTGACTCCAACTTGGTAAAACGCCGCAATAGATTTTTGCATAAAAGATAAGAGAACGGACCAATCGGAGTTTCTTCATTTCCATTCGCAAACTGTAAGTGAGAGATTCCGATTGGTTTGTTACGTTAGAGCTGGTCTACAATGAAGGTAGTAAAGGCTGTAGAGACTAAGGAGCAAATCATTTTTCGGTGAAGTAACAACTGGAATAACAAAAGGCGATTTTTGGCGATCGTATGGTACATGTACGAAAGTGTACCAAACTATAATTTGAAGTCACTCGAACTATAGTTTGGTACACTTTGGTATATGTACCATACGATCGCCAAAAATCGCCTAAAATAACAAAATTTCGCACTGCCTACTGCCTTACTGTTAGCTAATGAAAGACGTGTGTCAAAAAAAAGCAAAATAATTACTTGTATAGTTACAAAAATAAAATAACTCCAAGAATCTTACTCTTCTTGCTCTATAATGCCTGCTTTCATTGCAGACGGACCTTTATACAGATTTTACAGAAGTCTGGCTCACCGTTTTCGGTGCGCACGTGCGATAAAGGTCGCCCTCTACCTACCACAATCTGCCTTACCAAACCTAATCTAACCCTGCGTATATAAACATGAATCAAGAGTATCAGAAGCTACGTTCTGTTTTACGCACGTGTACGTGACGTGTACTATAGATAAAAAATGCGCGCGTATGCGCGTGAAACGGAACGCAGCCAGAGTTGTATTTCGCACGCAAATTCGGATTTATTCTGACAAACACTGACGAGGATACGAACGTCGAAATATCATCCACTTGTGTAATCATGTGGAACGAAAGCACTCAATCGGGTTTTGGAGGTGGCTTTTTGGATGACAGCACCGCGCAAGGAGGAGCCGCGAAAAAAGGATCAAGTAACGACAAGAGCATTGTTCCTGTGTTTATAAAGCACATCACGTCCACAACGGGAGACCTACAGATCGCCGGCAAGACTGTAAACACTCTGAAAATCGTGGGTATTGTGCGTCACATCGAACAGGATACGACCAAAATTTCTTTTACAATTGAGGATGACACAGGTTCTTTTTTCTTTCACACACACACACACACACGTGTAAACGCGATTATTTTACGCGGTATTGTCCGATAACCAGAGATAATCTTTTGTTGCGCAATTATTACATACAAAGACTTGTGTTGTAGTATTTTGAGAATTTTATGGCAACCCACTTTTGTGTTTTGTGTGATTGTAGATTCTATCACAGCTGTCATGTGGTTAGAAGCCGACAAGAACCCAGCGGAAACCAACTATCCAGAAGTAAACACATATGTACAACTTTACGGACTAATTCGTAATCAAAACAATCAACAACAGCTGCTGATTTTACGTATGTTCCCTTTGGAGGATCTGAACGAACTGACGTATCACTTCTTAGAAGTAATATATTTTATACTGAAAGCTTCCGAAAAATCTGGAGAATCTGAAACTGTTTCCAATGCGGTAATATCTGATTACGCTATGAGCGGTATGTCACCTGAACAAGTGGCAGTTCTCGAAATAGTCCGATCTGCAAACGATGCGGAATGTGGCATAGAAAAGCAGAACATTTTGAAGAAAGTGCCCAAACACATTGTTTCTCGCTTGGATGAAATTCTAGAATTTCTTCTTTGCGAAGGACATATTTACACAACTAGTTCGGAGGATGTCTTTAAAGCTACATAAGTTACGTATTGAAGAAACATGAAATATTGAGTTATCTAAAATCTATAGAATAAAATAAGATTAATATTACCTGTTTATAAAACACATATTTTTTTGTAAAACTTAAAAATATATTTTTCCATAAAAATACTCTAACTTATCTTACAATAACAAAGTACAAAACTAAAAGATGAGTGACATTTTTATGTCAAACGCAAGTCATTGTTAGTTGCAAGTCTAAAATAGTTTCTTATATTTTAAGATATATCAGTTCCAACGTTGCTAGTTTGGAAATAATAAGAGAAACAACAATTATTTGTGTTTTTCGAAGAAACAAACCAGAACTTGTTAAAATTTTTATTTTATCAAATTCTAAATAACTTAAGACTTTTCGATACCCAAGCATCTGCTTTGATATCGATCATCGCAAAAACCAATAGGCGTAAAAATCATGATATGTTTGCGTTGTTTTTAATTTTTGCATTTGGAATAAAATGGAAGAGCAGCTTTTATTGACACATTTTGTAACAAGCTTTGTTTATTCGTCAATATATCATTTATAAGACTGATTTACGACCTAGGTCGTTCTTTCTTTTCTTTGTACAAAGCGAGTAAAGAAACATTTGCCACTTTCACTACTTTAAATCGCACTCCTGGAATATCTCCTACGGCGTGACCTTTTCTACCAAATCCCGCCACTAATACTTCGTCGTTCTCTTCAATGTTGTTGAGACAACCGTCTCTTGGTACAAATGCCGTAATTTTCTTTCCATTTTTTATCAATTGTACCCTAACACACTTGCGAATAGCAGAGTTTGGCTGCTTGGCCTCTACTCCCCTACAAACAATACATTTGTGATAAAGATTTTAAAGTGACAAATTTATGTACACACACAGGTCAAATAGATTTATAAACATATGCATACACTTTTTCTAAAACAATGCCTTTGGCATGGGAGGCTCCGCCAAAAGGATTAGCCTTCCATCTTGTTCCCAAATGCGCTTTCTTGTAATCTTTATCATTCCATCGTTGTTCGCGTCTGTGGTTCACATGTTTTCGCGCCGTACGAAGACCACGTGGTTTACCTAAAGAAGAGAGATTTCATTATTGTTTTCGATTTCACAGTATGTAAATACCACAGAAAATGACAAAGCTATTAAATTGTTTACAAGTGTGCAATTGTTTGTAATCGTTTACGTTATAAATGCAAGCAAATGTGTTAAAACAAAGTTTTACATACCCATCTTGGACGCTTGTCTCGCAGTCAGTCACAGTGTGTCTTCACAATTTTCACATCCGAAAAGAATCTGTCAGTTTTAATTTTAAGCCTGTGTCAGAAAGTAGATTAGGGTTGGAATTTGAACTTCTTCTTGACCAATCAGAACAAGAGTCACTAAACTTGAGACTAGTTCTCTTTTATCCGATTGGTTACATTCAAATCCACAATTCTAATGTAATCTGATACAGGCTTAAAACAAGATTCTGTGTCACGAGAGGCAGCCCGATCACAAATATTATTAAATTAATTAAAACTTTTTAACAGCCAAATTACAAAATTGTGGTGCATCTAATGTGAGGAATTTGTATAAAGCTTTTGTAAAGATACGCCAAAATTTTGCGCGAAAATCGGAAAATTGAGAAAAATTGTACATGTGTACTTCAAAGTGCAGTTAATTGATGCAAGAGGAGTAAGAAGGATAAACAAATCGCGCGATCTTTTTTTTTCCCGAGATTATTCCGGTGCATTCTTAAAGGGACTCGACAGTTTTATTTGATTCTTGTGTTGTTTTATTGTTGTTAAATATTTTTTTCAAATGTGCGTGCGTGTAATTTGCTATTATGAATGACGCGAACGAGATTATGAAAAATATATACGACGCTCTGTTACACTTACGATATTCACATATTACGAATGCGGAATTGAAAGATGTAGAAACTACAGTTCTTTGTGGTGAAAATCGTGTCTGTTTGCTTTCCTGGCTTCTGACGGAAAAAGTGCCTTCTATTGCCGTTCATTTAAAAAAACTACAAGATGGTGTTTTGGAAGGTATTTCTTTTCTTTGATAATCTATCAAAATAAAAATCTTAATTATAATCGTTTTGTGTGTAAAATATTTTATTTGTAATCTTTTTCCATATTGTTATGCGTTATACATATTTTTTAATTGTATAAATCTTAAGAGATATTTTTTCTGTTACTTTAATCTCAAAAAGAAGCATGTGTTAAAACATATTCAAAATAAGACAAAGACTAAAAAAAACTCTTGTTTTATATATATTTTATTTTGTAACTAATTTACATTTATGTTGTTTTGCTTTTAGATAAATTGCTTGAATACTATTCTCAGATTGGACTTTGTTGCAGCAAAAATGTTTTATTGGTTTGTTTTTTTATATACATTAAAATTTCTTACACTTAGTTAATAATTTTTTTTATATGTATAATATGTATATAAAAGTTTAGTAAATTGTCACACATAAATAAAATAACATTTTTATATTATGTTATTATTAGCTAGTATTAAATAATAAGTTTATTCTAGGGTAAATGTTCCTTGAAAGAGCAATTGCCATTTTTAAGATTACTACTTGATTTTATGAGAAAAGTACATGTAGATCCTTATGTAAATACTAGTAAAACACAAGAAAAAACACTTACAGATATTATTAAGGTAAGATAAAAACTTATTATTATAAATATAAATACATTGCTAAGTTTCCTACAAAAGTATCCAATGTAATTAATTATTATGCAAATTTTATATTTAGCTATATATCAATGACACGGACCATGCTGTTGATAAACCAAAAGTAAGTTATACAGATGCTATTAAATATTTTAAAAAATATGAGAAAGAGACTGTGAGTAAGACTATCAAAGATGTTCAATCAAGTTTGTGTGAAGACGCGCATGTAGAGGTATGGCAGTATTGTATCAAAAGATAAAGTTGTATATATTACAAAACTAACAATTTAATTTCTCATATGTGATATATATGTACAAATATTGTAGAATGACAATGAATTAGTCCATACAGAACAAAATATGCAATTTGATAAGGAACAGGAAAAATTGATAGAAGCGTTTGAGACAGTTTCATCTTGGCCAGTACAAAAACGAAATATAGATGAAAATATTTCCGATTCCATTTGTTCAAACATTACAAGCATAAGTTCTGATTTTAACACTTTGAGACAGGTACAAAGATTTTGCTTTTATTGATAAAAAATTACTAAATAATACTACAACAATTTTACCAATAATTTTGTACAGGTGTTGCAAGCAAAAGATGAAATATCTAAAGTAAATTTAGGAACAGAATTTCAAAAAACTACTACACCCTTACATGCAATCATAGAAGATATAGTTATATATAATGAGAAACTTGATAATTTATTGACAGCCAATAATAGTGATTAATTTTATATATTTATATTCGTATTAGTTCTAAGTATATTTAAGCACTGTGTGTGTTCTAAACATTTGTAATTGCTTGTAATATATGTGAAGGATATGTTTCAATTTTACAATTTTACTATAAGAGAGAATAATTTTTTTAATTGGAGGAGAAACACTTTAATATGATAAGATTGAAATAAAAACAATTTTAACTTTGTTATTTATGTATATATAATTCTCTCTTTCTCACATTCACATTCTCTTTTTCTTTCTCTCATTCTTTGAGCCAAAAATTGAAAAATAATAGGTCTGTCTTTATTGCACTTTAAATACAGAACAAAGACAGAATGATGTTCAAAGCACGTGAGCGTCTAAGCGAATAAGTGGCAATCGAATGTGATTGGTTTTTACTTTACATCCAAACAAATCTCAATAAATTGCTACTTAGGCTGCTTAGACTAAGTTCCACTTGGCACTTGCAACTGTACACTGTGGATGCGTTCGTCTTGGCCACTTTTTCGCTAATAGCGTTCACGAACACCGTTTTTGTCGTTTCTTGGCACTTCGTAGCGCTACGGTGAAACTATGACATGATAATTTCTTAGCAAAAACATCACGAAGTCACGTTATCACGCGCTATCTCCAAATAGGATTGCGTTCGAAGAGCGCGCTATCAGCGCTGTTGCATCATTTTATCTTTATTGCTCATTAGATGTAAAACAAAGATAGAATGACGCAATAGCGCTGAAAGCGTACACCCCGAACGCAGCCTAGGTAGGTCCCCTATAGTGTAAGATATTGGCCAAGACGAACAACTAACGGCCGATTTCTTCATACCTCTCGATATATATAGCTATCTTCTGGATAAATTCCTCTGAGAACCAATAAGGAGAACCAATTTTGGGGGATATCTTCTAGATAAAGTTTTCGAAAACTTATCTAGAAGTGAAAAAATTGGCTGTAAGTTTCCAAATGTAGACAAACTTAACCTTATTTTAGAAAAGAATAGAAAGGAGATATTAAAACTCGTAATAGGAAAAATAACAATTAAGACTTATATATTTCTTGTAGGAAAAATAACGTTTCATATATATATATATATAATAGGTTTAGTAATATGTTCTCTATATGTTCTCTCTTTTGCTTCTAAATATCTTTTTGTTGAAAATTGTATTGAATACACGAGTACTAAGAAAGTAAAAGTGAGAACTAACAAATGAGAACAAAATGTTTCTTTGCTTAAAATAAAACAAAAATATTTATTATGTTTTCAGACAGCGAACTTGCGAAGCAAAACAAAAAATGTAGAAAGTTGGAGATTTCGCACTTGCAAAACAAATGGAAATCAATATAAATTTAAGTTGGAAAGAAAAAATGAAAATATATTGCACAAAATTCCTGTAATGAGGATGTTGGTAGTTTCGCTACTGCCGTGTTTAGCTTTTGGTATCGTTTTGCTAACCGGATGCTAATGTTTTTACGCTACAGTCCAAACAAACAAACGAAAGCGGTGTGTAAGAGCAATAGTGCTGGGTGCTTTCCAGCTACTGTGTTACACAGACGACACTGTGTAACACAGTATCTATTAGTGTAAGAAAGAGCATATCGGAGTGTCTAATTTACACTGGTGGACACTGTGTTACGCAATGTCGCTTGTATACGTAGCTGGAAAGGACTCGCTATAAGCGAAAAAAAGCGTGCAAGCCTAACGCATCTTGAGTTCAATGAGAAAAGAAAATTGGTCTGCGCAAAGGGGAAGAAAAGTGGGCCAAGTGGGGATAGCGTTGCGTGCGTGACACCCGCTGGCAGTCAAGCATGGCTGTGAAGTGGGGAGGTTTTCTGGTAGGAGAGATGCGCGAAACAGACGAGGTTTCGTTCGCTACGGACACTTTTTCTCTCTTGAACTCGGTGTACATCCAGGCTGCGGTCTGTTTCATGCTTTAATCGCGCATTTATCTGTAGTATATGTCACGTATACTATAGATAAATGTACGCTTAAGCATGAAACAGACCGCAACCCCAGAAGCACAATCGCTTACTGAGCGTTCAGTGAATACCCTAGATCTGTCTAAATGCAAATCTTGACCTCTCCCTAAAGCTGTGTTCCGATTCCCCACCTGAGCGCATTCGAATGTCATTTTATCTTTGTTTCATATCTGGTGAGTGATAAAGATAAAGTACATCCGGGTGAGGAATCGGAACATAGCCTAAGCTGTTTCAGTAAGCGATCGCCATTTTCGTGAGCGTAGTTTTTTTTTTGCATCGCTCACTCCTCTCACTTTACGACCTTTGGTGCTACTTTAACATCTGTAAAGGTTAGTAACTTAGTATAGTTTTTCTACTGTTGTTAATTTTTATTATCTTTTGATCAAAAAGTTAAAATAATTAACATATGAAGTAGTTAGATACTCTTCATATATGTATGTAGTTTTTGAAATACACTATCTAACCTAACCTAACCCTAACCTACAAAATATAACAAAAAACGTAAAAAGCAGAGGTGACGACCTGTGGACCACTAGGCTTCTTCTTCTACTCGGTAACTTGCTCACTGAACCACTGGAGTAAGGGAAGTAGTGGGGATCATGTGGCTCTTGACAGAAAAGTTCGTCACTCTTGACCTTGACTAAAGCCCGATTTCTTCATACATCCCGACAGCTATCTCTCTGGATAAAGATATACAAAAGAATATACTTTATCTTTTAGATAAAGTTATCGAGAACTTATCAGAGGTGAAGAAATTGGGCATAAAGCAAACAGTTTGATTACTGATATATCCAGTATACCAAGAAGCTCTTAGTGAGCGCTTGTTCTTCTGGATCCAGCCAAGGTCTTTGATAAAAAAAAAGTTACGTTCCTTTATTCACTGTAAATCTATAGTTGCTGTGACATATTATAGATTTTCAGTATTGGCAGTGAATTTCGGAACGTAGACTGATCTAAAATTATAGCGACATACGACATACACATTGTAGTCTCGATCTAAAATACTATAACAAAAACATGCGCATAGGAAATTGCTGCAGTAGCGCATTCTAGAATCTAACCTAAACCTAAACCTAAACCATCTAACCTAACCTAACCTAACCCTAATCTAACTTGTAATTAATCTAACCTAACCTAACCCTAATCTAACTTGTAATTAATCTAACCTTACCTTATCCTTATCTTACTAACACAATTCTAATTTCTGACTTAACCTAACATAACCTAATCCTAATCTAATCTAATCTAATCTTTGTACATTACGACTGAAGATGACATCTGTGAATGTCGAAACGTTTCGTATTAGATACTATGTTAATATTAATTGAACTTTTAATATTTCATAACTTCATCTTATTTGCTCGATACTGACCTCACATTGCGATACATTAATTTTGTTTTTACAATACGAGCGAGTTTATTATCTTTTGCTAATCTAATCTAATCTATACTCACAGACTAACCTTAATCTAACCTAACCTAACTTAACCTAATCCCTAATCTTATCTAACCTCACCTTATCTCATCTGTTAAGGTTGATTCAAATTGGGTTTTAGGAACACGATCTTTCTGAGAAATCCACCAATCATGTGCTTCGTCTGTTTGAATAAATCCTTTAGGAACGCTTGCTTGTACGCTGACTTCAATGAGAGAAAAGAATCGGTCTGCGCATAGGGGAGGAAAAGCGGGTCAAGTGGGGGAGTAACGTTGCGCGCGTGACACCCGCTGGCAGCCAATGACTGTGGAGTGGGAGGGGCTTTCTGGTAGGAGATGTGCGCGTAACGGACAAAGTTTCGTTCACTCCGGTTCTCTTTTCTCACTGAACTCGGTGTAGAATTTGTAGTTTTTCTCCCTTCAAATGATTTTGTGCCGCATTGCCATTTTATTAGCTCAAACGTCCCTAACGACTGACCAATAACATTATTTATTCATTAGTAATATTTTCATTTTAAAGCTTGTGTTATTGGGGATCAGAAGTACCGTCAAAATACCTTTATCGGCAATAACGGATTTTATTCCTGGCCATCAGTAGAGCGATACTAAAGGTGCATTTCAACCTAGTTACCAAGTATCGTCGTGACTTGTGTGTACCAATTGTTTCCCGAAGTAGACTCTTGTACTACATTTGCAATCATATCTTCCCACCGAATTACTCATGATATCAACAAAAGTATACAAACAAGGCAAGTAGTAACAACCAGCAGCACGTTCATCGAGAACCGGATTCGCCGTTCGTGCTCGATAAGTTCCTATTTCCAAGAAACACCAAACATGTGCTTACGCGCGCGTACAGCTCATCTCCGACACGGCGAATCTCGTAAATTGCACGGAAGTGTCGATAAAAAATTGTCAAGTTTTTTTCTATCGGATAAGAAACTCGATTATGATTGTCTTCGAAATTTGTGCAAATGGCTATTTGTCAAATTTACGTTAGTGATTGATGGAAATTGTTTGGTATTGTCAATATGTTATTGTTTGACAGGAGGTTGTTCGAGGTAGTTCGTGAGACGGTAAGGTGGCGGGAATTTACTGAAATAGAATGGAAACTGAGATCATCTGTCTTTCCTCCGACGGCGAGGAAGACTCGCAGAAGGTTTAGTATGAAATGTTTAAATTTATATAGAAATACATTGAATTATTATGTAAATATATGCATATAACTGTTAAAAATCTTTTGAGGTAGGTAACATGCAATAATAATAAATTTGTCATAAAAAATATAATAAATTTATCATAAAAAATATAATACATTTGTCATAAAACGATTGAGTCAACTCTTCATAATGTCAATAAGATTTGTGTATTTGTGTTTTGATGAGTCACAGTATCAACTGTTCTTTCTTCTTCTGATATAATCTAACTTTTGATTTTTTAACCTTAGACTATCTGACTTGTGTTTTGCTTTTTTATGATAAGAAATCATAATCTTATCTACAAACCTGCATTTCTTTGCATCCTTTAAAACTACCAAGTGTTTGTTAAATATATCTTGCTTGATATATTAAACAATATTGTACAAAATTTACCTTTTTTAAACTCAAGTACTTTTATTTTAATAAAAGAAATTATTATTGCAGGAAAACAAAAAGAAAGAATGTATAACAAATTCTATGGAAGTAACCACTTTTTCTGATGAAAAAGTAGAAGTTATATGTAACGATGATGATGAGAAAATAGAAGGACCTAGTTTGAAACGGAAAGCATTTGAGATAAATGAGAACAAAGAGAGTTGTAATGTAGAAAAGAAACAAAAGTTAAGTGCAAAAAAGAAAATACCTATGGTAATAATTAAACCCATATCTGAATTATTTCCCATGATCATCTCAGATAATAAGAAAACTAGTCCTCCTGTGGAATGTGATAAAGATGATGATAAAAAACCAAAACTAATCATAAAAGAAAAAAAATCAATTTCATACATAAAACATGATATCTTTCCTCTATTTTTAAGTTTATGTTTGCAAAAGTGTCCACGGAATGAAAAGAAGGACATGGATAAGATCATAGATAAATTGAAAAGACGTTATGAACAATTAGATTTAACTTATGCTAGTTCAGAAAAATTTGCTTCATTTTTAAGTGAAAAACGGGAAGCTATTGAGAGAGATGACAACAGAAAAATATATGTGTATATACAAGAAGTGATGAATGAAATGAAAAAAAGCATTAAAAAGAAATCGTCATCTTGGGTTACTGAATCCTATGATGCAGTGCCTTCTACCTCCTACATTACAAATAATGACTCAGTTAATGATGTAACAGAGTTGGATTATGAGGATGACGAAGAGAGTATGAATTCAACTATGAGTCGAAAAAGGGAACTGTTAAAAACTATGTCAAGGTGTGAAGCAAGAATTAAAGAATTGGAAAATGCAGAAGTCGACTTTGATGAAGATTACGATAGCACTTACATAAAACTTGAGCGATATAAAGAGAGAATGGTAGACCTGTATGCTAAGCTTTGTGAAATAACAGGGGACAATGCGGATGCTGAACGTGCATACCTGCGTCCAAAACATATAAGCACAACTGGAATTGTTGTTGTAGATCAAGCAATAACAAACTTTATTAATCAAAAAATTACTCAACGAAATCAGAAGAAGAAGAAGAAATACAAGACTGGAGCGGAAAAAATAATATTTCCTGATTGCAGGGATATTGTGGAGTGTATTAATCACTGTAATGAAAAACAAAACTTGGGATTGGAGAAGAGAAAAATAGAACAGATGGGTAAAATATATGCGTACTTTCGATATTATATTACGAACGCCTGTTTATGTATATTTGTTTAATTGATTAAATTTTTACATTTTATTGCAGCAAAAAAAGCCTTTAAAGAAATAGGAGAACATTTGCAACGAATTAGACGCAATGATTATTGGGATACGTTTTCATTATATCTCGAAAATACAGAAGAAGATCCGGCTACAAAGAATGAGGAATTAGCTAAGAAACTATCGGAAAATCGTGTTGAGGGTGAAAAAAAATTATCCGCAGTTTTTGAGAAATATTCAAGAAAACAAGAGGAAATGAAGGAGGAAATTATTCAAGATGATGATAGTATAGCTTCGGATGAGGAAGACGAAAGTGTTTTAGACGAGGAGCTTGAGAAAGATGAGCTATCTGAAATTGGTTCAGATCTTGAGAATAACAGTAGTGAAGAACCAGATGTAGAAACAGATAAAATCGGATTAAAAGACAATGAAAATGGTGTGACAAATGTCGATGAAGATATGAATGAGAATACTCCAAGTGACGTGGTATCTATATCACAAGATGTACATGAAGATGTTCCAAACAACATTGCTATAAATACGATACAAAAGGATACTATTAAAAGGGTTAAAATAATTTCTGTGGAAGAGAGTGATGTAGTAGTCTCAAAAGTAGGAAATAAAACTATCCTTAGGATTCAAAAACCATGTACTAGCGATGTTGGCGAAAAAATACAAGAAGTCCCTTTAACAACGGTTTCTACAACAGATCGTACAAATAATATTACTAAGACTGAAGGTTTGTTAATTTAAACCACAGGCCTGCTCACGTGAGCCACGCTGAGTTAACATAGAAAGAGATAAATCTTTAAGCGCCGGCTCACAAGCAAGGCGGAAGTTCTTTCATCGTTCCGTTTTGCGTGAGTTGAGCAGGCCTGATTTTAATAAAAAATAAGAGAAATTTACATTTGTATTTTATAGAAGTAATTTTTATATGTGTGTATGTGTTGTAGAAGATCCAAATTGCGTGGAAGTAATAATGGATACTGCAATACAGGATACAGATGTGATCAATAAGAACACACAGGTAACAAAAGAGAACGTGAAAGAGACAACAGAGGATGTGGCAGAGATAGAAAATGAGATAGTAACAAGTGAAGAGAGAGAAATAGTAACGCAAGAAGTGACAGATGTAGCGATCGAAAATGTGCCGAGTAATCAGCAAGCGGAGGAAGAAAAAATTCCTCTATTGCGAGTTCGTTCCTTCGCTAAACCCCCTACAACTTGGGAAGACAACACCAAGCAAAAAGCGGACAAGACTGTCGAAAAAAATGTAGAAAAAAAGATAGAAAAGGAAAAAGAGGTAATTGATTTGACAAACGAGACACCGTCTAAACCCGTAGCCTCTAAGTGTACCATCAAAGTCGGAAATAAAGTGCTTCCCCTGATAAAAAGTCAGACGGTGCTCATTCCGGCCGGTAACAAGAACATTATCAGTGTTCAGAACATTACAAACAATTATCTGAAGTTGAACTCACGAACGGGACAGATCATAACACCTGTGCGCGATATTCAATCGATAATTTTGCCGTCCGTTCAGACCAATAGTTTACAGAACCAGCCGCAAAACTCAAATGCGGGAATATGTAGGTATCGAATTATTCAACCGAAGCCGATTTCTGTAGGGAAGAAACCAACGGCGCAGCCCGCCGTCAAGCCAACAGATGTGCGTTCAGCCAACACGAAAAAACCTAAATGACTCGAACATGCGATTGCTGTTGTTCATTTAGATCATTGTTATGCGAAAACCGAATCGGAATAAACATTCTTTTCAATATTTAAATGTATTTATATGACATATAAGTAAGTAAATTTAATACCAAAAATATTAACATACATTTCAATATGTAATTGTTTACAAGTTTTGTTGACATATTTAACAATCAGATTAAATCACACGGTTTTTAGATTCTCTATAAGAAACAAATACACTTTCTTATTCTCAATGAAGAACAAAATGCCACTAGTATATTAAAAAACAAAAAAAAAAACAAAAAAAAAAGAAGAAAAGAAAAAAAAAACTTTTTTAAGTAACATATATCACTTTATAAAAAAATACTTTTTTTCAATTTTGTATTACTAATGCGTGTGATGAATATTCACATCGGAGGAAAGACATTGCAATATTAATTTAGACAGATGATAATTTCGATCCAAAAGATTTTCTACTATGTCAAAATGATCGATGTTATCACGAAGTAGGAGATACTCCACGTTGTCCACGATGGAGATAAGTTTCTGAAAAGCATTATCATTGCTTGTATAAATTATGGAATATAGTTACATGTATATATATATATATATATATATATATGTTGAACAATATTTTAAGTAAAATATAGTTACGTACCTGCGCGTATTCGTGGGACTCGTTCACAAATACTGGAGAATCACGTTCTCCTACGGTTACGACAACCTTCAAACCGCTAATGTGACGATCTTTTGTTTCATTGAGAGTAGAAAAACTGAATTTCTCAATTTCCTCACTCAAAAAACAAAATCGAATTTAATAATACATATGTGTTCGACTACAGATTTAACAGTAATGAAACAATTATAACGATATATTACTCAGTAAGTTTTAACGCTGTCGCGTAGCTGGTATCGACGATAGGTTTTATATTGTAAATTCCGCCGATCAATAGGATTTCTTTTAATAACACAAAATATCCTTGCTGTGTCATGCGTGCGATCCAAGCGTCGTCGTGTAGCAAGGCTGCGGCCAAATGAGCCCCGGCACTATGTCCAGCGATACATACGCGTCTGTGTATTGTACATATAAGTATACAAATATATAAATGTATTCACACAAAAATGTAGTTAGGATAAATGTATTTTTTGAAGAGATTGTTACGCATCTATATATATAT
>NW_018020681.1:0-1366 GCF_002006095.1 Pseudomyrmex gracilis
AGCAGGCTTTGCTAGCAGATCGTAAGCCTAATGCGGACATAACAGATGCCAATTTGCTCGCAACTTTTTAGTATATCTGTTGCCAATTTGCTGGCATATTGCGCGCATTTTGCTTACTGGGTACACACGCTCTCTTTGCGATAAGTGTGTAAGATTCCGACCCGAAATAAAGAGAATTTAGCAAGAAGTGTCTATAATAAATGTCCTTGAACGTCGTAGATCAACAAACCGGCAAGAGAGCTCTGGATTTCTTGCAGAGCCTGAAGGTCACCACGGTGACCTCGCAATCGACTGTAGATGTTCTCACGAGAGCGGGCAATATTTTAGTAGAATAATATTCCGAATAATAATAGCAAAAGATACACTTGATTATTACTAATCAATTGTTCTTACACTACTGTAATAGACACAGAATAATCGGGTGATCGCTCATTATATCCGTTCTAATAGCCAGGGGGCTAACCCAAGGCAGATCGGCTCGGCGGTTTTTGCACACGTCCGAATCGTCGACGGTTTCGGGCAAGACCAGAGATGCCAGATCGCGCCGGACAGCATCGAGAGTATCGAAGCGGGGTATCCCCACCGCCTCGATGCTGTCGTACGCATACAAGCGAGAACCGCACACGGACGCTGTTTTCGCTTGTATGCGTACGAGAGCATCGAAGGCGGTGGGGATACCCCGCTTCGATACTCTCGATGCTGTCCGGCGCGATCTGGCATCTCTGGGCAAGACTGACTCCGTTTGCCTATTCGTACGATCGGCTGTTTTCCTCGAATACTCGAGAGTGTTCCAGCCGGAATTTGTTCATGTGATCGCAAGCTGATCAGCTGTTTGCGCGTTTGAGCGTTACAGCTGTTCGGTCCGTGCTTGCCCCGGCAAGTGTCGCCGCCGCAAGTACAATACCTTACAAGTGTGTATCGCGAGGCAAGAGTAAACCGACCTGTGTTACGATCCGTCCATCAGGGCCTCCAAACTGCGTGTACCAGCGTTAGTGGCGCCTCCTATAAGAGCGTACCAGGCATATGAACTAAATACGAATGTGTAAGCGAATACGTGTGAACACGTTTCAACACGTTTTGCCGTTAGTTATACGCGACCATACGCGACTACATTGTGCAGTTGTTAAATCACTTTTGTTACATTTTAATAAACATTAAAGATGGGTAGAACATGTTGCGTTTCTACTTGTAAATCTGGGAATGTACCAACCCATTCATTCCCAAAAAATCGTGAACGTCGCAAGTTGTGGTTAGACAATTTACATACAGCAAGTAGATGAACGTAAAATTCAAAAGTGGCAAGTGTGCTACAAACATTTTTGTGACAACGATTATAGTTGTTCCCCAATAAGACGTTTTTTAAAAA
>NW_018020681.1:1676-3455 GCF_002006095.1 Pseudomyrmex gracilis
ATTATAACAATAAAAAAAAACTTATCTATTGTTTTTTATTTAAAGCAAAAATAATAAAATAGTGTAATAACCTAACCTAGATGCGTATATATGTGTGTGGTGTGTGTGTAACACTGGACGCCATGTTGGAATTTAGTTCCATTTTACCGTACGCTGTTTCAGAGAGCGCCACAAATGCTGGTACCACTGGGTCCCATAGAATTTATATGGCAGTTTGGTGGCCCTGCCGTCCATGCCCGACCGTTTCCAGGGGCCAGGATGTAACAAGATAAAACATCGAGTTTTGTAACGACTCACATGACTCACATTTAACGTGTCTTCAGAAAAAATATCTTGTAAACTATTCAATCTTTAGGCATATCCTACTTTTATATCTTTTCACGCTGAACATGGCAAAGATTCTATTCATATAAACAAAAAATAAATTAGGATAATTTTATTTAAAAAAGTCACATTGACTTTGAAATTTCTTCAACTTTTTATTGTTACACGTCTTTTTTTTATTTTAGTTGTCATACTGAATCAATTTGACCTAATTCGTGAACGTAAACTGTTCTGTACACTAATACATGTGTTCTTATTAAACACTTAAATAGAATTAAAAAATTCCGAATAAAACTGATTGTTTTACTTTTCCGAGTATTTCTTTACACAACAACTGTACTCAATTGGAAACAAAAACAACGCCTTTATTACATTTAGGTCACTTTGACTCTACGATAACTTTTGAGGGGTGTCAAACACGCACTGACGCTTTCCTTCTCTCTATAAAAAGAGACAAGAAAAGTGTCTTTTTTCATAGAGAACACTCGGGATTACCATTAGATAAGCATTAATACTTTTTTGCTGATATCTCAAAGATATTTTATTTCAAAGTAAACATTAGGATCATTTTGTCATTCAATGTGACAACGGAAAATTGATGCGTCTACCTATAAAAAAAAAAAATTTTTTTATACACCTTTCTTTATATATATATATATGAAATACGTATATTAAAAAAAAATTTTTATATAAAGTGCTCGACTGTTTTTAAATATTTATATCGGTTACTTCACACACACACGCGCACGCGCACACACACATACACAGAAAGTGAGAGAGAGAGAGAGAGAGAGATAGCTTTTATTTTTAACACGCCCTGGGATAAGTCCCCTCAAGCGCTATTAACAAAATATACATATGAAATTGACATTAACGACATTAATGAACAATATGAAAATAATTAACGAACAACATAGTAGTAAGTATATATAAAAATATTTAAATGTAAAGTATATAATAACATCACGGAGAAAACTGTTATGGTTGCTAGAATCACATTATCTATGGTTAGAANAGCAATTGATATGAGTTCAAGTTAAATAGATATTACATCAAAAATTGCTGTTGACATAAGCTCATTTATACAGTTCGCACAGCCATATTTAAATGATACGTAATATTCAATTAGTATATTCGCATATACCCAGATAACCAAATCTGTCGAAACAGATTTTGCCAAATGCTTGTTACAAAATTTTGTTAGCAGAAAGACATCAAATATGATGCAGAGTTTGTTTTGTCTGGCAATGTTGCAGAATTGCTAGCAAAAATATATTCAAGCTTAATTAATTAATTATTACAATTACGCTGGCNGAAGAAGGCGTTATCAACAGTATCAGACCATCTTCGATATATATAGGAATATTGCGAGACTAACTCCAAGTGCCTCGGTTGCCTAACAGGGAAGGCGATGGCACGGTAAACCGGAGATTCCAGGTTCGACTCCTGGCCGAG
>NW_018020681.1:4283-12057 GCF_002006095.1 Pseudomyrmex gracilis
AACTTAGATTATGCATGTACACAATATTTATCGTTTATTAATACATAATTGAATTTTCCTAAACAGATATGAAAAGCGATTAAGTATTATGACCAAACTGCATTCTCCTAATAGAATCAATTAAAATTTCACTAATTGATTCAGTGATAATATTATTGATTTGCAATGAAAAAATGGCTCTCTTAAAGTTAGGTGTCAGTAACAGATTAGTTTTACTAGGAAACAGTTAAAACTTCGCTGATTTACTTAGTAACAAATAGTTTAATTTAGAATTAGTAACAATATCACTGAATGCCATTAACATATTAGTTTTAAAGTAATTGATTGTGAAAGTTTCAATGGTTAAATTGATAGAGTGCCCGCTTGGTAATCAGAGGGTTCCAGGTTTCAGGTTCGAATCCAGTCGGAGATGATTTCTAACACAATGGATTTTTTCTACAAGGTAATACTAAGACAACATGGAAAATAACCAAGAAAACTTACTCAATAATATAAATAAAGAATCTAAGTCATTTTTTTTATATTATAAATGTCATTTTGCTATCAAATCGTGTTGCGCAGATCTTGCTTCATATTTGGCGTCAATTTGGTCTCAAGTTATGTTATCAAGCTTTGCTCGGTTTTTGGTAGCAATTTGCTGTTACTTTTTGTCGACAAACTTTGGCAACAAAATTGAAGCCTAATGCGGGCACAGTTGATGCCAATTTGTTGAATAGTTTTGCTTAAAATTGCTGACAATTTGCTGGCAAATTGCGAACAAATTGTTTACTGGGCATAAATCGGTAATGCTTTTATCTACGTAAAATAATTTCAATTCTTCCAAGGTAATCATAAAATATGTTTTACGTTTATCCATATAACGATACGGCGATTGTAACCATAATCGAGACGTAAAAATAGCTTTTGGAGAAGAAAAAACAATATTTTGTAAATATGTTAAAAGCGATTCCCTTTTCGGCCTCGTTTGCTCGTTCCCGGACGTGGATTGTCCATCATGAGAATATCCTGATCTTTTATCTCTCGTTCTTTGTCTATCCAGTGACGTCCACGCTTTATTGCTTGTACTTCCTTGTTTGGTTTGTGAAACGTTGTCTTCTTGAAATCCGCCCGTCCTTCAAGCGCTCGGTCACATTCTTGATCAATTTCATAGCCAGGATATGGATGTGATCTATAGGGGAGTTCACTACTAACTTGGTTCTGTAATCGTAAGCTTTCCATGCTTCGTTTAAATGCATTACCTTGGAAACTTGAGCGATATTGACCTAAGATACATAAATGTTTATGATTTATATTAATTATAAACAAATATATATGTAGGATTATTTGCTCAAAAAGAAAAATAATCTCCTCGTGTCTTCGATGATGAACAGAATAAAATACACTTTATTAATAATTGAAACATAACTGAGCAGACAATTGAAATATAACGGCTAGGAAATTACAAAAGTCAATCGACTCAGAGCAGCGGATAACGACTGTTTTATTTTGCTCGTCGAACGGCCCCGACAGCGCCGCAGCTCGCTTATCTCTTGTTTTCCCATCGTCAAGGACACAGCGAGTATTCCCACTTCTGTCAAATCTACCGGCATCGATCACGGGCTTTTCAATAATCGCTCGACTCAAAAAGAGCATTTCGCGCCGCTCCCAACGCCGCGTGGTCCAACAAATCAACATCCTACATATATCTTACCTCTATGATAGCGTAACCAAACGTTTCCAGATATTTCAATTGTATTAATTCGTCGTTCTTTTGAATCGAGATACAAGAGGAGATTGATCCAATGTTGGAGAGTCCAAGAGCTGGTGCTAGAGATTTTTCGATTATAGCGATGTCGTCTTCCAGACCGTTTAGAGAAAAGTCCTCCTTCGATTTCTCGGATTCGGGCACATCTACATGTATTACTTGCCCAACTGCAGTCGTGGATGATGTGGTAGTGATTTCCGTGGTTTCCAACGATAAAAATTGTTCCATAAAAAGGTCGTTGTAAATTTCTACCAAGACAGTCATCAGATTGGTCGAAAGGAGCGGTTCTTTCATAAATCGAATGTACAATTCGGTGTCGTAGATTGTGCTGACGAAATTCGTTAGAGAGCACTTCAGATAACTCTTCAACTCCTATTGTTTCGCTGTCAGTACTTCCTTCAACGTAAATCCGAATTCCCCGATCATTTGTGTTTCTTCGTCTGTCAAACGATCTTCGTGTACTGCTTTCTCCAGAACTTGTTGCCACTGATGTATCATGTCTAGATTCACCCAGGATTTTCGTAACAATGTCATAAATTTCACATTTGTATTCTTCGACATGATTCAAATATGTATTATATACTTAATTGACGTGTTCTTGATTACCAATATGATATGATTCTATTATATAGCTTTCTGTTTCTCCACAATATTGTTCCAAACGGCTACTAAAATACGTACTTGTTGAATGATTGTCGTCTTCAATATCTATATCTTGTGAATATAGTTGCTCTTCAGTACGTAATTGCCGTAATAAACGAATATGCTATTGATTATTTCAATCAATCGGCGCTTTTATATCCTTTCCCCGCTACAACTCCCGTGTAAATCTGTCTTTAACGCTACATCACTGCAACAGCACTGCAACCGCTATGCATCCGCCATGCATTACGGCGCCGGCTTCGCTGGCGCCATGTTATGCGGCCTGCATAGCGATTGCAGTGCTGTTGCAGTGATGTAGCGTTAAAGACAGATTTACACGGGAGTTGTAGCGAGGAAAGGATATAAAAGCGCGCCGATCGATTGAAACAATCAATAGTTTCTTATGGCTAGACCATCACACCATTTTGATACTGGTTTTCACTTTACTTCATTATATAATATAATGAAATTTTTATGCAACATAGAGTATATGTATGTATATATACATATATACACATACATATAAATGTACGTATAAAATATAGATATAAAAAACTCGGATCCAAACATATACATAGAAAACCGACATAGACGATTTTCGTCCTGAACTGCTTTCTCGAATACTTGTTGCCACTGATGAATTGTATTCAGATTTACCCAAGATTTCCGCAATAATGTTATGAATTGCATATTGCAATTGTTCGACATGGTGATGATAGAAAGCGTCTATTTGTAAACCGTGTTCTTGATTACCAGCGTAATATGATGCGTGAAAATAATCTTCTGCTTCTTCGCAATATTGTTCCGATCTACTTGAAAAATACGTACTTGGTGTGTCCGGTCGATCTATATTTTCTGTTCCTGATCTTTGTAAATTCCACTTTGTCACTTTATTCCACGGAGATTTATAATATATATTATCCCAATCCCAAGGATTGTTCCGATCCCAATCCATAAGGATGGTATATTGATTTTCGTATTGATCGCGCAGCTTTATATATGTATCTTCTTATACCCCCTCCACCTTCCGTGTAAATCTCTAAATACGCTACAACTCTGCAACCCTGCAACCCTGCAACCCTGTTACGGCCATGGCTATCGGCGCCGGCTTCGCCGGCGCCATGATGCCGGCCTACAGGATTGCAGGGTTGCAGGGTTGCAGAGTTGTAGCGTATTTAGAGATTTACACGGAAGGTGGAGGGGGTATAAGAAGATACATATATAAAGCTGCGCGATCAATACGAAAATCAATATACCATTATGGCACATATACAACGTTTATATAGTATTGCTCAATATGTTAACTTATTAAATAGACAAACATTACGATTACAAGATATAGAAACATTGCCGTGGTTATTACAACGTGATTTGTTGTTTGCTTGGATAGAAAACTTAGAACAACGTAATATACAAATAACATGTCTTCATTGTTACGACGAAGATATGGCGGCAGTTGACGACAGTGCTCCCCGCTTACTAGCACGGTATAATAGTGAGGAACGTATCATAGATGCCAGATCGGAGACTCAGTAAGTATGCAACAGCAAGTGGAGGGGATACGCACACAGGCGACAGCCGTGTCCGTGTGCGCTCGGCGCTTCGGCCAATGGTTGGTCGGCTGTCGCCTGTGTGCGTATCCCCTCCACTTGCTGTTGCATGCTTACTGAGTCTCCGATCTGGCATCTATGGAAAGTATATCGGAACGTCAGTATGCCGCGAGTACCGGGACATCGATATCTCGGACCGGGCAACACGCTGAACGAAGGCAATCCTATTGATGAAGACGATTTAATAGCCAAGATACATGATATTGAATACGAATATTTGCCAGAAACGATAAACCAACACGGCGAAATAGCAATAGATAATTTTTTGAATAATTTTGTACAAACAGGTAATTGGCATTCTATTCTTGGTGGTCTTGGTTTGCAAGTTAAAAGACAATATGAATCTGTGTTTGGTCAGCAATATCCAATGCCGCACGGAGGTCAAGACGATTATACTGGAGCTTTAAGAGAATTATCGAAATTATATAAAGAAGAAAAAGCGAGAGGAACTAAAACGAGTTGGAAAGAGTTTCAACAATTGTATTTTGGAGATTTGTTGCGAGAACAATTAGATCGTAGAGTTCATGGCGGATCTACCAGTGATACAATCAACATACAACATTACGGAGACAATAGCGCTGGAACTTCTTCTTCTGCGAAACGAGCTCGTTCCGACGTTAACGCAACACCTGAAAGAAGTGGCGATCAATCTTTATTTGACGACGATCTTGATAATATTATTAATTCCACAATGGCTGATATGGACGTGGAAACTATGGAAACAATCGCAAATCCGTCGCAGGGCGGCGGAGTTACGAGCAACTCGAATTCTGGACACGGATCCGGACGAAGTGCCGGTGTTGGAACGATCGTAAATATTCCTAGAAATCCTAAAACGGAATATATAACTCGTTCGTTTTCTAAACATTGGATATTTTATTCATATGGCTTTATTAATAAACAAGTTGTTGGAAATGATGAAATAAATTATATTACTCCATTAATGTTAATTCCCGTTGATTGTTTGTTATTATATATGGATCCTTGTGAATTTATTAATTTAAGAGGCAAATCCGTAGCCGTTCATTGTAATGCCAGAATACGTCCTTTGGGTTGTCGCATGAATTTTCAAACAAACGCGTCTACTACATCGTGGGCAACATCAGAATTTGTGGCAATTGGACAAAAAGCAATTGGTTTGAATATTGGTATTCCTGGTCGTAATCGTGAATATAGTCCCGAAGCTTCAAAGCCTATGTCTGTATCAACACATACTTTTCCAGATATGGCAAAATTGAATGAAAAATTATATGGTGCAACTAATGGTACGAGCGGAGCACAATTAGTTCCTCGACATTTAAATATGTATTTTACTCCAATAACTGCTGTTCGTAATCCAACAACTGGTAGTGATTTTAGACATAGTAATAGACCACCAAAAATTGATCAATATGTTGATCGATTTTTAATTAATTCAGCAGTTGGACAAACAATTATTGACTATGAATATAAACCACGTATGGGAATATTACATGACGTGCGCTTTAATCAATTAAAACATAAATTTAAAACGGCGCCACTATCACAAGCTGTTCAATTAAAACCTACTGTTACTAGCGGTCAAAGTGTTGAAGGCATAATAGAAGAACATTCATACGCAGATGCTGATTCTAATGAAGTGACACAACTACCTGGATGGCAAAATAGTTTCTTGTCTTCTATTGCACAAACAATAGAATTGCAAGAACATTACAATTGGGATAAAGGCCACACACATGGAAATGTGCAACCACAAGTGCATGTTGGTTTAACTGCTGTGCCGGCTATAAATCCAGGAACCGATACGACTGATTATCAGAATACAGCGTGTTATTGGGCAGTTGATACGCAAATAGTAATTCACGAATACGTTAATAGTGCTTATCATTACGGTCAAGGAATACATACTACTAATCCTGATTGGTATCCTCCAAAATATACCAAAAAATATTATTCTGGTTTATCATTTTCGCATCACGCTAATTTAGTAAAAGATGCGCAATATGCAATATCTCCGGATTACCCGATGTATGAACATCTTACTCATTTTGATCATATTACATCTGGCAACGTTGCGCGCTTGCCCAGTCAACGAGACATGGACGACGACAGTAGACGCAGACAAAGAAACCGGTTTATTGCCGATGAGCGAAAAGAAAGCGGCAGTGGAGCCAGTAGAAGTCATATCGACGAATCTTCCTTCGTCCATCTTGAAATACCTACCACACCTGGATTACGAAGAGCCACTCGATTTGAATAATACAACAAATATATCTCCGTATAATCGCTGTAAGTTATTTATTATATAAGAATATATTCTATTTGTTAATAGTGCGTTTGTTTGTTCAGCGTCGTCGTTTCCATGGATAATCCCGCGCACAATTCTAGACGACAGCAACAAAATCAGCAGACAAAGCCAGTCAATAGAGTTGAACCTTTGTACTTCAGACCTAACACAACAAATCCGTCATTGCCACAAATTGAGGAAAATGTTCACCAACGAGCAACGCAAGCACCGACGACGTCATCCAATATTACGCAATACGACTTTCGCAACCAGCAATTAATTATGCCGGTTCAAGCTATTCGACCTCTTACAGATAAACAAAAAGAATTGGTGAGGAAAGCGATACAATCTGTAGATTTATATTTAGAGTGATTCATTTAATAAAAGATATTTATCACTACATGTAAATGCGTAATTAAATTCCTCCCAGTTTAATATATTCCAACGCGCCAATAAATAAGGAAATGCAAGCGGATACGGTTTTTTTTCTAATTGTGAAAGTTGTTGACATTGATACCATTCGTATTTAATTATACGAGTTCTAAATGCTTGATTTTTTGGAAAGCAATCGGAATTACTTAAAACAATTATTGGCGTTCGTTGAATAATACCATCACCTTCATATTTAATTCTAGCCCCACATTGATCACCACCAAATAACATTTTTAACGTTTCTTCAACACCATCTTCAAAGTTAGGTTCGTTCTAATGTAATACACGACGATTAATACAATCTTGCAACGGAAATTGATTATGTTTATTCCAATTAGTTATCATTCCAAAATTAGTGCAAAAATGTATTACTGCATCAAAAAAGAAATTTTTTCCACTGTTTGGCTCTCCAAGAATAAACATAGTATTACATTTAGGTCGTCGTTTATCTAATATATCTAATAAATCTGACAAAAAATGTTGAATTTCAGAACTATCATTATCAAATTGAAAATTTAAAAGACATTCCATATATTTAATACTATCTTTTAAAGAATAATAATAAGTATCTTTTGCTTCACTAGCGAAATATAATTTTAATGGATCACAAGATAAATAATGCATCCATAAATCAGCAATACTTTTATCAACATAAAACACTTTCAATTCTTCAAATGTTATTTGAAAATATGTTTTACGTTTATCCATATAACAAAATGGACATTGTAACCATAATCGAGAAGTAAAAATTGCTTTTGGTGGTGCAAAAATAATACTTATAAAACTGTTACTACAAAATATTATGTTCCACAAACGAAAAAGTGAATGATAAATGTACAATAATACCACACACACGCGCGCGCGCGCAAAACCAATTTTAAGTATTAGTAAAAAACCAATTTTAATATCAGTAAAAAACGATTCCGCGCTATACGCGACACTTCTACATTGTCGATAAATATAATGAAATTTTTATGCAACATAGAGTATATGTACATATACATATATACACATACATATAAATATACGTATAAAATATAGATATAAAAAACTCGGATCCAAACATATACATAGGAAACT
>NW_018020681.1:12117-46569 GCF_002006095.1 Pseudomyrmex gracilis
TACGTATAAAATATAGATATAAAAAACTCGGATCCAAACATATACATAGGAAACTATTGATTGTTTCAATCGATCGGCGCGCTTTTATATCCTTTCCCCACCACAACTCCCGTGTAAATCTGTCTTTAACGCTACATCACTGCAACAGCACTGCAACCGCTATACACGCCGCATAACATGGCGCCAGCGAAGCCGGCGCCGTAATGCATGGCCGATGCATAGCGGTTGCAGTGCTGTTGCAGTGATGTAGCGTTAAAGACAGATTTACACGGGAGTTGTGGTGGGGAAAGGATATAAAAGCGCGCCGATCGATTGAAACAATCAATAGTTTCCTATGTATATGTTTGGATCCGAGTTTTTTATATCTATATTTTATACGTATATTTATATGTATGTGTATATATGTATATGTACATATACTCTATGTTGCATAAAAATTTCATTATATTTATCGACAATGTAGAAGTGTCGCGTATAGCGCGGAATCGTTTTTTATTGATATTAAAATTGGTTTTTTACTAATACTTATTGGTTTTGCGCGCGCGCGCGTGTGTGGTATTATTGTACATTTATCATTCACTTTTTCGTTTGTGGAACATAATATTTTGTAGTAACAGTTTTTGTCAAAAACATGGATATCATTAAAACATCAGTAATTTATTATGAATCTGCAGACTTATGTATATTTGCTATCGTTCGACATTGTGGTTGTTTAGAACAAATTACAATCGCGTTACAATCACTTTTAAAAAGATAAAATTTATATGCTATTTGCTAAACACAACAACGTGACGACAAAACCTTTGTTACTATTCTCGTTTTTGTTCAAGAAAACAGTGATTTTCATAAAACATCTATGAAATTGTTAGAAAATATATAATATATAAACATATGGAAGGAAATATATAATATAAAAAATAGTTTTAATGCATATACAAATATATATATATTTTTTATTTATTGTTACTGTAGAATTTATCACTCTTTCTTTTAGTTTTTTAAAAACAGAAACGAGTTACGTTATCAACGGCAACAATATCTTTTAATGTTCTTCAGGTATTATATCTTGTGTGTTTCTAGAGAAAATCGACATTAATGATAAATACATATATATACTAGTTTTATAACAGGTATTATAATATTACGCGATACAAGAGTAAACATCTGTATTAAACATGTATCATAGTTTGTTGAGCTGATAATTGTGAAAATGACTGCAGAAATAAATCGGTCATATTTTTTGCATATTTTAGAGCGGTATAGATTTCTTATACTTATGTAGTTATTTCAAGAGATATATTGCGTTCTAGTTTAAAGGAGCTTATATAACGTGGTAAAATACAGGTCTTTATATGCCACTTGTAACAATTATTGCATAACTTTTTACACAAAACATAAAATATATTTACATCGCTAATGCAACCTGTATTCAATGTGTATCGTCTCGAAGGTTCGTCGGAACTGAACATGTCGTAAGAGTATAATGTATAATAAGAAATTACTCGGTATTATACAGAACTTTCTGGTAATATCGATGAAGGTCATGCGTTATGTTTACCGAAAGCTACATCTTGTGTCTTTAATCGGAATTTAATGAGAAGTACTCACATAGCATCGTTAGTAGCACAAACGTTTCTGCAACGAGTTTTCCAAAACTTAGCAACGTTTCGTTAAACGTTTCTAAACCGTCGTAGTAACGTAGCGGAAACGTCGAAATGTCCGCTTTTTGCAAAACCTGCATGATTTCACAAAAATGTATTTTACAATGTTTATAAAAATTTAAACATTAAAAACTTTGCAACTTATCGGGCAACGTTTCTTATACGTTTCAACGAAATCGGACCGAAACTTAAAAAGCGTACATTTCGACGTTTCCGCTACGTTACTACGACGTTTTAGAAACGTTTAACGAAACATTGCTAAGTTTTGGAAAACCCGTTGCAGAAACGTTTGTGCTACTAAGGATGGACCCCCTATGTGGGTAAGGATGCATGGTGGAAGTAATAAGGTGTGCTCGTTTCTCGGACGATTTTTGTCACGTTCTGCGCAGTGACTGAGATCCACCATAATTGTATAGTACACGTAACATGCAATAAGATAATGTGCGCATATGCATGAAACGGAATACACTCTATATAAACAAAGAGCGTGAGAAATCGGTTAACTCTACAAATCGGTATGCATATTCATTAGTATAATTTATTTATAGTTAACACATATGATATTGTAATTAGTACATTATACTTAAAATTAATTTATTAAATTTATTATTGATTTCTTTTTAAATTATATGCATTTGAATGACTTAAGATGGCTGAATTCAGTCACGCTCTTTTTTTTTTATGTTTGCTACAACTTCAGTAACTCAGTCAACTTCAGTAACTTAGACCCGGTTTCACAATTCGCGGTTAACTCGAATTAACCGAAAGTTCGACTTGCTGAATGCTGAGCTCGGTTTAACGCGTTCAATCTTCTTTGTCAAATCTGTGCTAACTAATCACAGTTCATGTTTAGGAAGAAAAGATGCGTTATGCCGAGTTCAGCAAGTTGGGCTTCCGTTAATTCGAGTTAACCGTCAATTGTGAAACCGGGCCTTAGTCAATTAACTTAACGGCGCATATGTAATATTGTTAACTTTACGAAAATTAATATTTTGCAAAAATGGAGGGACAAGTTTTTCAGCGGCTACCATTTTGTACGGTTACACGGCACATGATCGACATCCAGAGAAAAGATGTATGAATGCAAGAACTAACTTTATCATTTATTACAAAAGCGTTATATAACACGGTACAAAGTTATTAAGAGTGAAACACAAATTCGAAAGGGACAAAATATTGTATGATTTTCTATTTTACCGACTTAGTGTATTTTTAAACGCCAGCAATGACACAAACGCTCTGCATTCTTATACATAGTTATTAGCGCTTCATATACTAGATAGTATACGAAGAAAAAATACGTCTTGTGCATATGAAAAACAACTCAGATTCAGCAGTATAAAACAGTCCATCAAAAGTTAAAACTATGGTGAATTTGCCCATACACAATATTGTATATATATATGTATATATATATTTATTTATTTATTTATTTATTTATTTATTTTGCAACAAACTTCCAGCGTAAAGCTTCCACGACCATTTAAATTTCGAGAATAAAAGAACATGATATTTGATGCTTTCGCGGTGTGTAGTATTAACATACAAAGATGTTTTTTCGGGTTTGAACCGCGTTAGTGTCATTTTTATACCGACGTTTCGTGAACATTACAGCTCACTTCATCAGGGTTTAAAGAGCAGCCTGATACTGAAAAAATTTGGTCAGGTGTTCCTTTTTATAGCGTTAGATTGAAGTGGAAGGGGTGTGGTAGAGAGAGGGTGTAATGGTAAGAAGGAGGGGGGATGTGTTATAGCAAGATGGAATGTGCCATAGTGCTGCTCTTTAAACCCTGATGAAGTGAGCTGTAATGTTCACGAACCGTCGGTATAAAAATGACACGCGGTTTAAACCCGAAAAAACATCTTTGTATGTTAATAAAAGAACATATATATTGTGTAAGATCAGATGAACAAAATTCTCTAATAGCGGAGCGTTGTCTTACCATTAGGCATTTCTTTGATTGGAATTCAACATTCATTCTTGACTATGAATCTAATTACTTTAAAAGAATAACTTCGTAGATGCTCTATATCAAATTACATAACGAAAGCATTATAATATCGTGCAAGACACTGAAAGCTTAGATAATATTTGTCTTCCAATACTTAATATAATCAATTAGTTTCAACATATGTATTTTGTCTAGAGAGAACTATTATCAAACATGTAAATTTATCTGTATTTATTCCTTTTGACTTTGATTATTCGCTCAGTATTGACGAATCTCTTTGACATCAGTCAACATGTCGACTATTTTATAAAACTGACTCTTTAATAAAAATTTTTTAACTATTTCGTCACACAATAGTAAAGAAAAGTTAACTTAAAGTACGTTAGCAACTATTTGTTATGTTTTCTTTTGCAATCTTTATATTTTGTAATCTTTGTTATTATAGTATATCGATTTATAGTCTCTTTCTGATTTGTATATCCAACGTATTCTACTATATTTCATTGATTTGTATCGAATATTCCACTAATGATGTCTTAAAAGAATAAAAGTCGAAACGTTTAGAGAGTAATTTTATCAAAACTTTTTTATCTATTGCACAATATTCTGCATCCGGTTCAAACTGTCCATGTCTCACGCATCGTTTTGAAATTTTCGTTACGAACTCTAGAGAACATCTCATTTTACAAGATAAAATTTAGAGTGTAACATCTATTTTAAGAGCAAATAACACTAATTCTATAGTTCCTGATAACAATTTTTGGCTTTTAAACGCTTATTTTGACTTAAATAAATTGAAGCTGGCACAACATTTTTAAAACTCAGTTCTAGCATCAGTTTTATACGTGCAAGCAAATTAAATTGTGTAATTTCTGTTGACATTTATATTTGTCACAGAATTTATTTATTCAAAGTAAAAAGTATTGTGCGCTAAAAAAAGATACAATAGTAGATGTAAAAGTGTAGAAAAAAAGAGACATTTATTAGCACGCATGCAGCGCACATAATGAGATCGAACGTAGTAGATAGTTTAATGCGAATCGCGATACACAGTTTACATGTGCGTTCGATCGTAGCAACGCACGTTTCATTCAAACGGTATATTGTGCTCTGAGTATTTAAACCATGATATTTTCACATTTAAAATAAACAATAAATTATTTAATGTTCTAAAATCAGAAAAAAAAGTTATAAGAAACGAAAAGAGCATGCGCGTGCGAAAACAACACATTGTAAAGCAATTAAAACAACGTTTTATTTCTCGTAGACAATGCGTTGTAAAGCGCATGAAGCCATTTCTACTAACGTTTAAATTTTTCGGCATGTTTGCTAACAAAATAACAAACGACCGACTAAAACATTGTTCTTGGCCATTTTACGGTATTTGCGTTTTTTGGGTGACACTGTACATCTCATATACATTGTTTTTGTTATGCTGTTTTGTAAAGGTGGAATCTATTTCGATAAGATTGACTGTGGATTTTGTGAAACATTTGCTAGGATATATAAGTCTTAGCGTCAACGTCATAAGTGCTTACTCTTCGCAAAGTCAGTTTAGCAAGGTGAGAACAGTATTACAATTATAAAAATTTGAGATGTATGTAATATATAATGAAATAGAGAGAAACACAAAAGAGAGTACTCGAATTGATATTTTATTGTTTATCGTTTTTTCTAACTTGTATCTTGTCACAGTTCTTTGATCGGTTAAATAGTTACGACCATGAGGTTGCACAATTGGGAAACGAAAGAAAAGACAATTTGCTCGTATATTGGATCGCTACACTTTTAATGATTATTTTTATTGTGTTATTTACGAGTGTGATAATGAGCGAAAACTTGAAAGGCATTATGTTCTTCGTGACGTTTTCGGATGTTTTCGTAATGTGCATGCATATGTACGGCACGTTGGAAAAATTTCTTCTTTTATATCTAACACTAGAACGTTTTAAACATTTAAATGAGAAAATCGCACCGTATGTATCATGGGACGAAAAGCGGAACGAATCGAAACCGATCAAAGTTGTGGAACTGAAAATTCTATACTCAATGCTTTACGATGCCCAGCAAGCGTTTAGTAACATCTACACAAATCCTTTTTTATGGTGGTTCGCATCCCTCATGATACGCATCGTTGCGAACATACATTACTTCCGCGAAAAGAAAGTCTTACCAGTCTGTGCTCTTATCAGCTCTCCAATTATGCAACTGCTAATTTTATGCTCGATTTGTCACTACACAGCCAAAGAGGTAAAAAATTTATCTTATTTGTAAATATAATTGTTTTCCTCAGTTTTGTTTTTATATAAAAGTTTATTACATAATTACACACATTTTTCAGGCTAATAATATTTCGTTTATCTTAAATGAAAACATGACCGCACTTAGTAATCCAGGACATACAATGGTAACTAAGACTATTTGATAAAAAAATAAATCTTTTTATTTGACTTTGACTCTTTTATTTCAGGCTAAAGTTAATTTATTAACGTATTTTTTACATAAACGTGTATTTTTTGAAGCGGGAGGATATTTTACTATTAACTTACCTTTGTTTCAGTCTGTAAGTAATCTTTTATTTTGTAAAAAGTCCATACACGTTATATATACACAATTATTGTTTTTTATAATAAACTTTTATATTTTTAGACGATAGCAGCAATAACTACGTACTTCATAATACTAATATAATTTTTTATTTTTTATTTTTTAAAATATTTAATACTTTTTATAATGTGTGAGTGTGTACGAACATTTACTTTAATAAAAATTTAGTACACAAAACATCTCGTGAATTAATTAATTATAAGCTCATTCATTAATAAATTGATAGCATCAATAACTGGTTTCAAACAAACTTTTATGATAATGAATCATAGTTTTTATCGATTTTTATACATGGCGACAGGCGTCGCGTGATAAGTTAGAACCGTAACATGCGCTACATGTATCTTTACTTGTATGAATGTTATTTTTATGAGCTAAACTACTGACCTGTCGCAAATGGATTTACTATACATAGTGGTTTGACGATTATCGTTAATACATCATCTGCTTTGTGTCGATCCTAATCTCTCTCTTCCATCTCTTGGATGCATTAGAGTACATATATAACAAAACCGCAATTTATAAAGATAAAAAAAAAAAAAAATCGGAAAGATAATAATAACTTAGAACTTGGTCGTACAGTACACGTTGAGAATTGTTAGAAATAGTTGTACGAATTGTAGATCAACTTTGTTTTACTGTTTACTCGTTAAAAATAATGTTATCGAGAATAACAAATCTATTCAGAACAATATTTTTTGTCATAACAAATGCAATATCAGAACCAGTAAAGACACCTTTTCAAAACATAAAGTCTTTGGTTATTCTTAACAAAATATTAGGATTGATCTCGTGCAAGTTCATGAATGGCCAATTCCAAAAAAGTACTATCTGGAGCCGTTGCTACTGTGCGCTATGGATGTTAGTTCATTGTGCAAATCTCATTGCGTTCACCTACGAACACTTCTTTGCTACATCTCCTGCTGAAAAAGCTGAAAAAAACTTCACACTTTCGTTGGTGCGATTCGGTGTGTTCATCTTATCGTTGGTACCTTACAATTACGTGATGATTTTCTATTACAAAGAATTTGTTAAGGTTTGTACTTAATCACACACACACACACACACACACACACGCAAAAACGATAAATGTAAATTTAAACAATTGATTATTTACATTAATTCTGTAATATAATTATAGTTTTCAGAAAAACTGGAAGAATACGATGACAGAGCAAAAACGTTACGGCACGAGAGGAACGATAAGAATATATTCACATGGCTGTATTTCATGTATACGTTTGGTACGATAAGCGTAAAGTCATACTTTAATTTCAAAACTGCTCTACAGGAAGGAACGATGGCAACAATAAGAGTGATATTTTATTTCGTTATTCCTACCGTTTGTGGCACTTACTGCGTTTTCATAACCGTTATTTTTCTGGATCTGATACGTCAACGTTTCCGTCACTTGAATGAAGAGATAATCCCTTACGTCTCGCAGTTACCGGTAACCAGATCATGGGGTGAAATCACGATTTATGACGTACGTTATTTGCACGGCGTGCTCATCGATAGTGCAGAGCTGCTGGACTCGTTGTACGGGATCGCCACTTTGTTCACCTTCGGGTCCATATTATTAGAATCTGTTGCAAGCATATATATCTTCATAACAGTTGTACAGGAAGATTCGATAGTGTCGATTTTGGATTTATTTTTTCAAATCATTTACTTGTTTGCAATGTATCACATTACGACTTACGAGGTATAAGAGAATATACAGACTCTTGTAATACTATTTTAAAATTAATACCTTTATTGTATAAAACAAAAAAAAGTGAATCTAACCAAGTTTATTATTATTAATTATTGTTATTATCTCACAGGCAAATCGCGTTGAAGAACGCGTGATACAATATGCATTATTATCGAGAAACAAAAAGTGTCGCTTGGTAAGCTTTTTTTTTCGACAGAAACTAGATTTGTTTATACAAAAATTCATTTTATAAAAATGAATGATTCCAGGAGAGAATTGAGATGATGTTGTATTTTTATCACAAGAGATTTTCTTTCTCGGCAGCAGGATTTTTCACATTGGATTTAACAATACTTCTTTCGGTAAGAGAGAAAAGTTAATTATTTTTATTTTATTAATAATTGAAATATAATTCTATAAATTTGTTTTTATTTTATATAGATTATGTCTACAGTAGCAACATATATAACTTTATTAGTATAAATCCTGTATTTTGTAAAAATCTACAAGTTTAATATTGTAAAAAGATACACTTTATATAAAAATATAATAAATCATATTTAATACAAATAATAATATGATATTGCTTCAATGAGGGCAGCGATAAGCGCGAGCGAGCGCAAAGATTACATAGGTATTTCCTTTTTTATTATAAAATTTCAGATATATAAAATCTAATAAATTTTACTACTATAATATTATATATATATCGAATACATATTTACACAACAAACTCGTACGCGTAATAACATCTTTGAATATATAAAAAGTAAAACTGTATGTTCAAATATCTTGCTTATTTATTTATATTGTTTTTATAAACAATGCAAAAAAAGACATTTTTTTATAATTCAATAAAAATATTAATAAGAACACTCACAAGCAAGCACATAACTTCTTTATGAACATTGTTGCCTCACCACATCATATCTGATTCAGGATTATTACGCGCCAAAGGATTCAAACACAAATTTTTGAGAACTTGAACAGGTTCTTTTCCGTCATCTTTCGCGTATAGTGTCGTTCGTTTCATACTTGGATTTTTAAGCGATTTCCTGCCAAAAGTATCCATCAACGAACTTGCTTTAATTCCATGTCTTATGTATCTAGTTGTCTTTTTAAATGAATTCTTTGGAGACAATGATCCCATTTTTGTAGTGATAAGAGACGAGCGACAATGTTTTTTCCTAGACCTTCTACTGCCGTTAATAGCATCTGAATGCGCCGATTTGATCGTTGATCTTCTGACGCTGCGATCGACGTTCTTCGCAGGCATCACCTCACACTCCGGTTGCGGCGCCTTCCTTTTCGGTTGAGTTCGACGTTTCACGTTCGACATTGTTCGAGGACTTCTGTAAATTGGTCTCACAGTTCTTGCAATCCTGCGGCTGATTCGCAAAGGATCTAGAAATTCGTGGTCATTCCAAGAAGCCACGACGGGTAAGCCACAGGCGTTGTGCATACCTACCAATGGTACACCAATAGTCCGGTGTCCTTTCACTTCGAAGAGCGATCGATACTTGGGATTAAAATTGCGCAAACTACGTCTTGTGTTTTCCTCGTAAGCCGATATTTTTTTACCAACGTGACCTTCCGCCAACTGTAATGCTTGCTCATCCCTCATTAATTTTGCTTTGTCCTCGTTCGTAACAGTCGGTATCGTACTTGGTGGAAAATTGCGAGTACATTTGACTGAAGTTTGGTAATTATTCGAGTTGAATTTTTTGTGAAAATATTCGTCTATGTCAGAACTGTCCTCTAATTTCTGAGCCTCCGTATTGTCAAAACGTTGATCATCTTCAATGTATTTATCATTGCAGATATGCGAATTGTGCTGACTATTGCAAAAGTGGCAACATGATTTTTGGTGAGCGTTAGTGATTTGCGTAGCAGTGTGTGTAGGCGACATGGTTCGCTGATACAAACTACTACAGTTGGCTACGGGAGCTCTTTTTTTCGACGATACATAAACGCTTTTCTCAGGTTCCGAAACCAGAGATTCGAATTGCAATTGGGGTGCTACAGATCGTCTTAACGTATCAAAATTATGAGCGATCGATGCTTGGTAGTCTTTGATTGGAATACTTCGAACTGTTTCGCCTTTTTGTGGCCTTTGAATTTTAATCGGTTTATATTTATTATTATTATTTTTGTTGACGTCATCAATCGCGATTGTCGACAATGGCACGCTTTGTCTTTTACGATACTCCGAAGGACGATTGTCGATTACAACATCGACCGCTCGTTCTTCGTACATTTGATCGTTTCGTAAGAAATCATCAGAGTATTTGGGAGGATTTCGCCATTCTTCGATTATACTCTTTCTGCTCGGCACTAATATGCTATGTTTATCATCATACGCAGGTTCTTGTTTAGTATTCTTGATATCAATAGGTGTTCGTCCTTCGCTGCCCTCCAACCGTCTTCATGATTTTGCACCAAATGTCGTCGCGGCAGTGTGCATTCTGTTTTCGATACCTATGCCTATTATTTAGAGTTTAGACAAATTAGATTATGTATAAAACTATACATACCTATTTTTTCAGTAACTAAATAAAAACATATTAATATAATTTTCATATAAAAGTGTTCAATCTAAGGATTAAAACTTCTTACTAAAGTCGTGATCGCTTTCGTTGAACGGACTCAGAGTCTGTGTGGAGGTAAAAGTCGACGTTTGCGATTTACTTCTTCTGTTTCCTCGGGAGCAAGCGAGAAATATGCTGAAGAGCGCAATAACTTCGACAAACATGATGGCTAACACGATAGTAAGCACGATCAATGCTTGATCTTGTGTCCACTTCTCAATATGTTCAAGACAACCCTGAATATAAACCGAAGAAATATAAAACAACATATTTAACAATATATATAAATATGTTATTAATTAAAAAATATAATAACAAAATTATCGGCTAAACAAACTACTGGCTTATAACGTTAATATCGGGATTAATTCGTATTTAGATTAATACATGCGCGAGAGACCATGCTACAGTTTTACTACGAACTTCCCGGTAAAAAATTTTCCATGTATAAAATTGTATGGACATATTCGGTATATATAAATTTGCATAATTAGATATAATAAGTTTAATTTGTGTATAAGTATATATGATTATATATCAAAAATTTTTTTAAAATATAGTAAAAATATAGTTTTATATACTTTTTTTGTATCTAACATGATACTAATAGAGTTATTTTGTAATTTGATATGGAATATTTCTGAAGCCATTCTCTTAAAAAAAGAAATTCTCCGTGTATAAAATTATATGGACATATTCGGCATATAAATTTGCATAATTAGATATAATTATTTTAATTTGTGTATAAGTATATATGAAAAATTTTTTACCGGGTTTCAAACTAAACGCAATTCTGCATAAAGATAAATATAGAATATTGAAGATTAGAAATGCGCGGATCTAAAGACACACACTCTTCAAAATAAAATTAAAATTTGGTTATTTACTGATAATAACTACGAACAATACATGACATACAAAATATACTTGTGCTATCACATATTTTTCCATATACTACATGCTTTGCGCACAAGTCATGGCTTTATCGACAACATGTCAATATATAATCTTATAGGCATTTATAAAATCCACATATATTCCCGCGTTTAGGTATATGTATAAGCCTGCTTGCGTATTTATTCTTGACGCAAATCTACTTGAAAAGTTTGTCTGATATGTATCTGCACAGTAAAGTACGACAAAACAATAATGACTTCCTCATTATCGCGCGCATACCACAGTATGTCGGGCGTATTGATGTTCGGCAGGGTTCAGAACCTGACAGAGAGTAAGATTGGCAGGTTTGGGGTTGAGGAAGGAATCCGTCTCATTGGCGTTATTCAGGGTGCAACAACTGAGAGGTACTACTAATTCTCTTCGGCCGGCTTCCTGCAGCCGCCACCACGACGTGCCGTAATTGCTACTTCCGTTTATGCCGCAACAGGCGAACTGTAATGGTCACAACAATGGTCATTTCTTTTAGCTTATACTAGATACATGCAGCAGAGATAATAATCGTGAATCAAATATTTGCATGTGAAATAAGCAACAAAGATAAGCATCACATTTTTACATACGCACTTTGTAATCTTTTTGTAATTTGTTTGCAACTATATTTCAATAAATAAATAAATGTTTTTTTGTGCTATTAAAATATATTTTGTAATTTCGATGAATAACATAAACTTACTATTGTTTGTGCGAGATCGATGGCTGCTGTGAATTGTTCGCGTCCAGGTACAGCATAACTGCGTTGTAAAGCGCGTATCAGACGTGCCGGTCTTACATCAATTCCCAGTATATAAGGCCAGAAGACAGCGATAATGCACACGATGCATTCACCAAAGAGCAATAAAATTACTGTCACGAGATACTAAGAAAGATATAAAGTCAGAAAATTTGTCCAAAACGCTACTCACATACGCGCGTATACACAAAATAAGCTTTGAATTTTATATAATATAAACATTATAAGAGGGGCGTTAGAATACATATAATATTTTGCTTTTTTTTATTTATTTCTCTATTGTATTCATAAACTTTAATAATTTTTTAAATTTAATTTAAATGTAACGTAAAAAATACAGAAAACGCTGTGTTAATTAATTTGTCAACACTGAAAATTATATAGACGACTATATTGTGTGTTTACATTTACTTCATTGACAAACTAATTCTTGTTTCCTCATCCACGAGCGGATAATTAGTGATTTTACGCGGCACTCGGTGTGAACGCGCCCTCCTTTTATTTACGCGTGCATCTATATACAAGTAGATCCGTTTCCGAGCAACGACGCGCGACCGAATTCGAAATAAAAAAATCTGATTTCAGTGTAGACTCGATGAGCAACACATTGCACTGGACTCACGAGAAAATGTGGAAAGACAAAACATTCTAATTGATCATTGCGTTTTTATGCAATACGTGTCGTGCAATAAACAAAATCTATTTAAATATATACGCAAAAACAGATAAATATCGTAAACATAAAATATATATTTCTTTAGAATGTAAAAGTATTAAATTATTGATATAATATTGTGTGTGCAATAAAACATTTTAATATATAAAAAAAATATGCATATATAATATGTAGGGTAGATGTCCCAATTACTGCCACTGTCCCAATAACTGCCACTTTCATTTGTTTTACTTATAAAAATATAGCGTATAAAACATCATACTCATAATAAATTTTATTATTAAATTTGAACTTGGATTTACATAATAACATATATTTGTGTGTGTGCTTGGTAATAAAAGATTAATTTTAATAAGTAAACGTACAGTTTGAGTCTCAAAAACGCGATTGCGTAACTAGAAATGATGAAAAAGTTGCACCTACTAAAGATGATAATTTTCTTATCTGATCTATATCTATTATAAAATGAATGTTAAAGTATAGTTTAAATATCACTTTAGAGATATAACAAATAAAATAAGTGTGATATTCACTTATTAAATTATAATAATTAACGGTAACAGTAATAGGAACAATATTCTTCGGTTTGTCCATATCATTGTTATCAGTAATAGGGAGACAGTATTCTTCGATTTATTTATATCATTGCCATCAGTAATAGGGACGAAAAAAGGTATTAGGTACATATAATTGTCATTTGTTAAAGCTGTAACTCTAATTTTGAAACTTACGAATTTTCCCACACAGAATAAAAACTCCATTAGACGTCTATTAGACGTCGACAGCTCCATGCGACATCTAATAGATGTCTAATGGATGTCTGGATGGATGGATGTCTGTGTGGGTTTTAAGCAAGAATTATAACTTAAAACTGTATTTGTTACATTTGCATATAAATAAATTATTTATAAAAATATACGATTGATACTTTCGATTACCTATAAATTAAATTTGCAGCAATTAATCTGATTTGGATAAAAAAGTGACAGTTATAGAGTCTCAAGTGAAAAGGACCGGCTATAATTGAGTCACATTTAATGGTACTGACATTTATTCAGTTATATTGGTGGCAGTTATACGTACTTAAGAGGTGACAGTAATAGAGACATTGGAGTTCATTATACATTTTAAATTAATTATTAATTAATTTTTTTATACTTAATACATAAGAAAGTTGTTATCAATAAAAGAGAAGTTAAGCAATATTATATACTAAACTAAAATCATTTTTACATTAAACAACTCTTAATGTAATGAACTGAACCCACACAGACATCCATCCATTCAGACATCCATTAGACATCTATTAGATGTCGCATAGAACTGTCAACGTCTAACAGACGTCTAATGGAGTTTTTGTTCTGTGTGGGAAGTTACGCGATAGCATTAAAGTGGCACGTAATTGGGACATCTACCCTATATATATAAAGTTGATTTCAAAGATTATACAAATTTTTAAACACAAAGTAATTTAAAATAATATATTGTTCTTACAGAAATTGTGATACAGCGATTATAAAGACAAGCTGCCCAACATCCACCAAGTCCGACAATGGCAATAAAAAATCCTAATGCAACTAAAGCAAAAGCCAAATAATAAAAGAGCGGTTGCTCGGGATGGAAGTCACCAGGTCCCAACAAACGTGATAATAAAATTCGATCATTATCGGCTAATAATAATCCTCCCAATGACATCAACACGAAACCTGACATCTGAAAAACAAGGTACAAAAATCTTTCACACTATCTCATCAAATTTGCAAGATAACTTAAAATATACTTTTATTGTTTTGCACAAAACAAAAACATTCAATTGATTTTGTTATTGTTTTCCGACACAATATCTTCAGATATATTTTTGTGTATTTTGTTAAACACATCCTATAGATTAATGTTACACGCTTAAAGTAAAAATCGTTAACTCACCAAGAAAATTATATTCGAGCAACAAACAAAACCGCGCGATATATCTAATCGTTTAGATGCCATTGTCACGTCTTTTTTGAAATGTTCTCTTTAATCAAACAATCAACGATTTGCAACTGACCGGTTTTCACATAAATTGTTGATCACACTTTGTCCACTGCATAATACAGAACGTTGCACAATTAGGCCATTTAACTATTTACAATTTACAATATGTTACAGCTTTATGTTTTTTTTCGAGGTGAACCTGATCGCGTATGTTCGCGGACTGAAAACCCCCTGGTGCGTAGTGGTTGAACTCCACGATGCTGTGGGGTCCGCAGGCGCGCTTGCGTGCCTTCATGCGCGACCGACCGGACGGAACCGGAAGGAAGTAGAAAGGTGTGGATGAAAAAAAAGCGTGGTGGGGAAGGAGAAGATAGCATGAAAAGTTTATGCGGGTATTTGCAGGTCGATCGTGTTTTGTACACGATTTGAGTCGATTATATGGTGAAGGTTCACTTGATACAGAAGGGGGAAACTTTCGGTGGCAGATGACTACCACTTGTTTGAGTTACTCGAATATTATACCTATATTTTTATAAAATTTCGTTTTCACTTAAATTTTGTCATATGTGCGCATTGTATCATAAATATATACATGTATAAATATTCGTAATTGACTTTGTTATTTTCACGGAGGATTATTTTCTCCTCTCTCTCTCTGCTTATAATAATTGATAAGCAACCTATTTTGAAAATATACCACATATATATGTATTGAAGATTTGTTTTTAAAATATCCAGATTTGTATTTATGTAATCTCTTTGTAATCGGAAATTATGATATACATTTACAAGTTGAACTCATATACATATCTTTTACGACAAAAACTCGGCGTAAAAGATATTTTATGCGCATTATTGTAAGTGTGCACGAAGCCTATCTCCTCTCGTCTACATTAATTCAGCTGCCACACCGTGCACTTCCCGTTAAATGGAACAGACACAATCTACGTATACGTGAAAAATGCTGTTTACTTGACTAAATAAGAAGCAAAATCACGAAATATATCCTAGAACTCAAAAAATTTACAGAAAAAATAAAGATATAAATAAAAATTTTAATATGCTAAAACAATAATACGCAAAAAGATATTTTAACTATATAGTTTGAAATATAAATGTAAAGAGTGGTGTACGAGGGATAATTGATAAAATATATATCTGAAATATACCAGTTTACATTTTATATGTTGCAATAGCCAAAATTAATGATTTGGGTTTCAAATTACTGCACCCGCCAGGTGTAGCAAGTTCCATTTATTTCCAAATAATTGTTTTCAAACTTAGTGGAGAGAAATTTTCGAACAACAATGAAGTCATCGATAATGGCTATTTTGAAGAACTCGAGAAATCGTTTTCAAAATGGTATAAGTGCTCTCGAGAAGTTGGTCGAAATGTATCGAGATAGAAGGCAACTATAATGAAAAACAAATATATTTCAATCTAATAAATTGTTGTTTTTTTCGTCTTGAATACTTAACAATCGCTTCTTGTATTATAGAAATATATACACAGAATATGATAAAAATATATTGTATTACAGAAATATACACAGAACATGATAAAAATATGTAAACAATGAGTAAAGAGCACGAAACACTATTAATGGTGTAGTGCAACAATTTATTTTATTATTATTATTAATTTAGATGTGTAAACGTTTTAATCGTAGATTCGGTCTTTTTCAATACAAAATATCCTAATAAATGAGACTAAATAAGTGAACAAAGCTATAATCTTGAAGTGTGTAATATTAAGGATCAAATTATACGTTAAGTGGATTTGAAATTGTTACAAGATTTTTGTTTAATTTAATTCAACGTTTCAAGATTTTTATTGTTGAAAAACTAAAATAAATTGTAATAAAATTGTGAAGAAAGATTGACAACACGATACTCGCATTCTTCCGCCTATGAGATTCTTAATCTAAGTTAATTAAGTAAAGTTGCTTCAAATTTCGAGATGTGTAAAAAAAAAATTGTTCTTTTTACTCTTGTGGGGTAGTGTCGAAAAAGTAATTGTACTAAAAATCTTTTTCTTCTAATGTACTAAAAATAATATTTTTGTTTCAAAAGAAGTGTCAAAAACAGTAAAAATAGTTTTTCACAGTGGTTTAGTTTTTCTCAGAAAATTTTGGGTTTGAATTCAGAGGTACTTGACACAAGTGAAATAAAAAAATTAATTATTTCTAATTATATTTAGTTGTTTGTATGCATTCTTATCTGATATTAACAAAACCAGATAATTTTTACATATTTACAGCCGTAATTGTTTCTGCTTGTTTTTTTACAAGATGAAAACTGTTACTTTATTTTGCAAAAAAAATAAATTTTTTGAAATGAATCGTTATGGCTCCTTTTTTCTCTTATAGTACTCTTGAACTTTATCCTTTGGTACATTAAAATCTTCTTATCTTCTTTTAAAAGTACAAAATTACTATTTCTTTAAAGAAAATGATGTTTTTTTCGAAAATTTATGTTAAAATAAGCAAATAAATAAGGTCACATCGAGCAATAGAAAGAAATGTTCCTTCAGTCGCGTTTAAAAACGAGACTGAAGGAACATTTTAACAACATAAAACGTTCCTCCTCCCAACTGTCAGTAATTGCTAAACATAGAACAGATCTCAATCATTCTTTTGATTGGGACAATGTCCAGATTTTAGATCATGAACATCATTATTACAAGAGACTAATTTCTGAAATGATCTTTATAAAAAAACAGTCACACGGTTTAAATTCTGTTAACAATTTGGAATTACTTGACACTTCTTACTTCGATGTTTTGAATGTCTCTCACCATAACTGAAAAACAACCACTGTGAGTGGAAGAATACTTATATGTCTCGTGCCTCTTATCTCTGCCTTCAGAGTCTGACTATCTGACATCCTAGTAAATTCACTTGTGAGTTTTGTTCTTTTGTGTGTGTGTAACACTGATTCAATACTCTTCTTTGTTATCTTTTAGAATGTCATCTTCGAGGTAATTTCGCCATGATTACTACCAACAGCCAACTTTTTGCGTTGGTTTTAGACATTGACTTCTTTTTATCTCTTGACATCAATTAATGTATACTGCGTATATTTTCACACTCACGACTGAAGAAGACTCAAGTTAGAGTCGAAATATTTCTATGTTAAAGCGTGATCATTAAATTATTTATTTTATAATATTAATATCTTTCTATTAACCCTTACGGAAAAAACGTTCAACTATTGACCGTAACGTACGAAATCACGTTCAATTTGACCGTAAACTTTCAATATTCAGCGTTATATGTTCAATTTTGAGCGTTAACGGTCAAATTGAACACGATTTCGTACGTTACGGTCAATAGTTGAACGTTTTTTCCGTAAGGGTTAATAGAAAGATATTAATATAATAAAATAAATAATTTAATGATCACGCTTTAACATAGAAATATTTTTTATTTATTTGCTTATTTGTATTTACATTGCGAGCGGTTCTGTCATTTTTATATTTTCTCTCTTTTTATGTTAAAATGTTCTATTACTAAAACAACAAAATGCAAAACCAAATTTTTTTTGTTACTCTAAATAACAGTCTTCAAAATTATTAAACAACCTTGAGATTCATGTATACCCAGATAGCCAACTGAGTGCAAGTTGTTGGCAATTTGCCACAAATATTACTCATATGTTTTCAGCAATGTAACAAAAGGATGTATCCTCTTTTCAGTATGTTCTTGCCAGCAACAGTTTTTTCAAAATATAATAACAGCAAGTTCTCAACAACTCATCGGCAATAAACTTATATTATTTTTCTCAACTTATGAATAAAAATTATTGCTCATATATTGCTCACATATTGCTGACTCACATGTCATAAACATTGGCGCTACAACAATTGATTGATAATAAAACTCAGCATATTGATACTGAATTGACAAAAACATTTTCGTTGCATTAAATAAAAACAACACAACAGCAATTGGCGAACAACTTAATCTATACAATAATTTGCTTTATATTGAGTTTTCACATTTGGCTATCTGGGTAAATAATATTTCAATAGTTCTCATAATATCGAAGAGATACGTCCAAAAAAATCAGTTGTCCCATTTTGACCCTAGTGAGGTATCACCTGATATCAAATACGTGAAGTATCTGAAGATTAATATTATATTATTCTTAATATTACACATTAAGATCTTAGCTTTGTTTACTTATTTAGTCTCATTCATATTTCATATATTATTTGTTGAAAAAGACCGAATCTACGAACTTGAAACGTTTTTACACATCTGAATTAATAATAAAAAAAAAATTGTTGCAATACACCACCAAAAAAGTGTTTCATGCTCCCATTGAGACACTCTCCACTCATTTTTGAAATTTGGAGCAGCTTACACCTGATCACTATAGATTATAATAAAATATTTACTTTCAATAAAAATATATATTTTTTCTATAATTCAAGTTTTTGTACAAATTGCATATAAACTTAAAAGTCTAATGCTTTCTTATGAGATCCACTCATACATCCAATAGCAGGTGCTATCTCGTCTTGCTCTCGTTGTGTCGTGTCCTCGAATTCAGGTGGCAAATGTAGAACCTAACAATTGGAAAAATTTATATAAAACCTTAAGCTATAATATTGAAATATAAATTTAGTGAAACAAGATTATAAAATCAACTGACTTCTATAAGAAATTTTTTACGACGTAATTTAAACGCCAAATCTCGAAATTCTAAAGAATGAGGTGCTAGTATATTTAACGCAGGTAGTTTTTTTATATGCAGAAGACCATGATAATCTTTGAATAATGGATTAGTTTCCTTTGCAGATCCTGCAAATGATTCTAATCTTATAGCTATATCTGACATGTGTTCACTTCTTTCAACAACAGCATCCTAAAAAGTATATTTATAAAGAATTTCTCATTATAATGTAGAAATGAACTCTTCAAAATGTACTTAAAACTAAATGTTATCTAACATACAATGTTATCAAAAGTGTCAACTGGAATTGTTACTACCCCAACTGCATAAGAATTCCTCAAGAGTGCTCTAAAGCAATACAAAAATTTTAACAAATCACGCTTGGAAGATTCCTCTGTATTGGAAAGCCATAATCTCGATCCCAGAGAATGAACGGCAATTCTTAAAATTTTCTTCTTGTCAACTGTCTCAGAGAGAAGATACTGTCCATCTTGCAAGGTTTCTTGAATGACATGTAATAAGCTACCATAAGCATTATTTTCAAACATATTGTTTTGTTCCTGTGGATTATTTTCATGCCATTGTTTTATGGTTGCTTGTTCTAAGAGATCTTGTTGCATTGATTTTGTGAGGTCAAAGAAATGGCCGAACATCTGACTTCCTGTAGGAGATGAATCTACCAACTTCATATTCTGGTACCTCCAAGCAATTTTCATTTGATCATTTGCATTATGCGCAGGTTTTGAATGAGACTCTGAATCATTTATAACTGCAGGTAGTTCTGATATAAGTTGGCGAGGTTTAACGTCTTGTGACGCAACTAGTAAAGGCTGAGAGATCACTATACCTTCAGCCATAAAGTACTTTAACATAATTGTTGCATAAAAACCATATTTGTCTTCCTCTGTGCAAAAATAAATATTATATTGCTTATGTATACAAATTTTATATAAATACATACATTCTTGCATATATTAAACAGACTATTAAAGTATATACATACCAATTATAAATAATGAACCAATAGGTAAGCCTCCACCTAAAACATAAAATATATCAGAGATCTCAAAAATATAATTGTTATAATACTTGTGAAACAAATTAAATACATTTGTAAACAAACCTATTATATTATCTAGAAAAGGTATCCCTGTGGAAATAAGCAGCTGTGCATTTTTCACCGAAGGTTTTGTGCCTGGTATTGCCGGAAGTTTAGTTTTTATTTTTGTTGTACTTGATGCCATAGCGGAAAAAATATTACTAATATAAAAAATATAAAAAATATAAAAAATATTACTAAACTATTTATTATTTACAAGTACTGTTGCACACATACACGGTCTAACCTCTATAACCTAATCTAAAATCGCTGATAAAATATATTATATTACACCTACAACAGATGAGTTTTATAATATATATATATGTTAGAGATTTCTTGCTTTTATTTGGTTTTTAGTCAAATTTTTACAGAAAAAATCTGTAATAAAAAAGTACTGATTCAAAGTAGCGTAAACTACTTAGAGCTGCGCAGAAAAGCTCGAATGGCCACGTGTTTTTGTATCGACTTAACAAAACGTCATTTTTTAGTTAGTTCTATTCTTCGTTGACCGATGACGCCACTAAGAGGTTGATTGTGTTATACAGTACGACACACAAAGACAAGAGATTGACTAAAGTGAGTAAATTTACTAGGTTTTGATCTGCAAAATCGTAGATTTTCCAGTGAATTGCGTGGCTAACTTTTGTAATTTTCATCTTTCATTTCAAGATACATACAAAAAATATATGTATATTGACACCCAATCACTTTTATACGCGTTGAAACGCGCGTCGATCAATGGATCATCAACGCTACTGGAAGTTTCTCGTGTCGCTGTCAGGGCGCAGCCGCGTCGCGGCGGTAGTAATTATGGTTCATACGGTTTGAACGACACATGCTCCCATTTCTCGTACCCTGCGCGCAGTTCTGTTAATGGCAGCGCGCGTTCGTTAGTCGCGATTCTGTGTTTGGCGTTCTCCGTTTCGTCGCCGCTTACGATCGCTCGCATAAATAATCACGCGATCGACACAAACAGAAACCAGACAGAAATCCCGTTGTGCGACAACAACGGCGGTGTCGCGGCCGCGGCGACAGAGCGACAGATGCGCGTGCGTACGTGCGCGAGACACGCGAAAAGTGAGGTTATGTAATTTGTTTTGTACGATCGCGCCGCGTTCGATGGCAACGCTCGATGACAGGTGATTCATTGCGCGACGTTTGCGCGACTCCGGTCGAACGTTACCGTACCGGCGGCGGTGAAGGAAAAATATCCGCGTGTCGCGCGGGATCGGAGCGCGCTAACGAATCATCTATATATTCGTGCGACCGTATATATATAACACGGCGATTGCGTTGCGCGAAAAAAACGGATTTCGCGCGAGTCGGCCGGCGAATCACCGACGAGAGAACAGTGGTGTGAAGAAGCGATTCTAATGAATTCCGGAGCATTTGTCGCGAGTGAAGGCGCCAACGCTAACGATAGCGACTTCTTCTCCGAAGTGTTAAAAATCGGAGCATCGATTTTAGAACCTTCGATCTCTAGATAGCGTTTACAAAGTAAAACGGCGCGTATATTGAAAAATTATACGGATACGTGATGTACGTGCACGATTGACTGGCGAGAGAAAAGAAAAACGAAAACAAAAAAAGATGCGCCGCGAAAAGTGAAGATCAATTATTTGCACGTCGTGAGAGCCGAAAGATCGGCGGCGTGTCGCGAGAGAGAGACTTTGAAGCTGCGACTCGAGACGAGTGCGCGAGGAAGGAAGGAACTCGCGACGAGGAACGTTGGGATCACTCTTTCCCTGCCTGCTACTGTTCCCTCACTTCTCTTCCTTCTTTCTTTATCACACTCCCGCTCTCTCTCTCTCTCTCTCTCACTCGCTCGCTCGCGCGCTTTCTTCCCTTCCCTCAACCTTCTTCACTGCCATATGTTTCCTTCTCGTTCTGTCCGATGGACGTTGGTCTCCCTTCCGCGCACCGATGCCGTTTAACGACCTCTCGCTCCCACCCGCTCTCTTTTCTTCTCTTTCTCCGGACAAGCGGCAGCACGCTGCCCTCCGCTCAACTACCTGTTGTGACGTCCACTGTGCTCGACGACGCACCGGGCAAATTTGCCGTAAATACCTAGCGTCGTCCCGGCGTTTACTCAGTGTGTTTCCTCGATCCAATCGACAATCAGCCGGAGCGTAACACGCTTCGAGCGTATGATACCCGCGACAACTTGTCAACAACAAAGATTTTAGCAGAACAGCAGAATCACGTTGCAAACGGCTGTCATTCGGTGAAGGAGAGATCTCGGATTGTGAAGCCGCGAAAGGCGAGTGTGTGTGTCGCGGGTTTTGCTCTCCCCACCACCACCACCGAGCCACAGTACCTTCATGACGAGAGCGGCAACGAGAAGAAGCGAGAGGCGAAGAAAGAGGAAGAGAGAGAGCGAAAAGGACAGCACATGTCTGTGAGACGGAGAGAGAGAAGGAACGGACGGACGAGAGAAAGGACTCTCGGAGCGGTCTCTTATCGTGAAGTTAGTCGCGCGCGGCGAACCTTCCGTCCTACTGTTGTTGAATCTTCTCTCTGTTGCGCGTGTGTCGAGAGTGACAGTTGCCACGACTCGGCGGAGGCGGCGCGAGACTAGAATGAGACATCGACGCCAAGCTTCGAAATGTCACGTAAGAGATTGTTAATATATTTATTTCAACTATCGTGTTAATAATTCAGACTGATAAAAATCAAAACGCTAATCTTTTATAATCGATCGCGCGATTATTGTCGCGAGCAATGTATTTGTACTGCTTGCGACACGGTATATATTAGTGTGCGCGCACACACAGTCGAAAACATGACTGCAACCATTTATCGAGTGATCGAGACGTATGAGACGCAATAATTCGCAATTGCGTCTCATATACTGTTTTAAGACACACGAGGAAGGAGGAAGAAGCAGCAGTTTTTTTTTTTTTTCGAGCCGCGGAGCTCGTGCGACGACGCGCGCATTATCGCGCGCGGCGGTCACGTGGATCGCGCGAACAAAAGGCGGAACGCGTCGCGTTCATTGACGAAACTGGTCGCGTCGACGCCGCGCCGCATCGCGCCGGTGTGTGGCATCGTGTTACGGTTAAGCGGGAGTTCGCGCGCATCACATCGTCTCTCGTCGCGAGAGTATCACGTCTCGTGTATGTATGGTGACCTTGTCGTAACGTAAACGCACAATCATATATATATATATAACGTGTGTAAACTCAAACACATTACGGACGTTTTCATGTAATCTTGCGTCGCAACAAGTGCATTATTTTGAGACGAGAGAGTGCTTGACAACCCAAAATCTAGTTCGCAAAAAGAGAAAGAAAAATAGAAAGATAGAAGACACTTCTATTTTTAAAAAGAGAGACACTTCTAAATATTTTCAAAATATTTATTTTTGATATTAAAGTTATATATAGAATTATTTGAAAGGTGCGCGCGCGTTTTGTAGTTTTAAAGAGACATAAAACGCGGTCTTGACCGCGGTCAGGTCCGAAAGGCCACGCGTTAATATACGTGGCCAGATGCTTTTCTGCCGGAAATTGGTCGCTTACGTCGGCACACAGACAACGGGGCAACGCAAAGAATGCACGGCGGTCAGACGGCGGCGAGGAAGCCGAATGTAGTGGATGACGAGGTTGCGCGGTCAGTATCGCGCGTTATCATCGATTACCACCTCGGTGGCAACTATTGAGAACTGGCTTATCCTGCGGTGGATTTAGGGGGCTGTATGGAGGCCGGGGGGCTCCTGCCCCGTCAGCCCCCGCAAGGCCCCCCCGGAGTCGGCCCCGGCACCATTCCCGTGTGCACGGGCCAGGGCCCGAACGGGCACGCTGGAAACGTTCTCGGCCAGTCTGCGATCCATGAGCTGAATGCCGGTCAGCTTAGCATAGCCGGCCAGCAGCAGTTGCATCTGCAGCAACAGCAACAACAGTCGCAACAACAAATGGGCCAGGCACCCGGTATGGGTGAGGTGCTCACCCCGAGGAGGCAAACGGTCGTGGACCGTCTGCGACGCAGGATCGAGAGCTACCGACGCAGACAGACGGACTGCATTCCTAGATTTGATCAGAGTTTCAACGGACTGTGCGAGCAAAACACCCAGGACACACAGGTGCTGAAGCAACGCTTCCTCGAGAGTAAGGCAAAGCGGCAGGTCAAGAAGACGGACAAGAAACAGAGCGATCAGGTTGGACTCTCTAACGTTCATATGGTGAGTTGATCTCTGGTTTCTTTTATTCTTAAAGAGCGTGTCCTCTTTTGAGGACTCTTTCTCCGCGTCTTTGCCATGCCTACGCGGACGTAGGTGTATGCGCCTACGCCGCTGTGAGAATTCGAACTTGTTACAAAGTTGGCGGCTCTCTTCTCTTCCTTTCTTCCCAACTGCGCACTTCGCCGTCAAGGTAGAAGCGAGTGAGGAAGAGCTCCTCGCATTTTGCGGCAAAAGCATTCAATCTAACATATATATAAAGTATGTAATACAAGAGCGTTTGCGCCGCCGTCGTATATATATTTTCTGATCTCTTTCGCTATAAATAATTTAAAGAACGAGAAAATATGATTTAATCAGAAAATAATTCAAAACATCAATATTCATAAAGATTTACCTACGCACAGATTAGACACAATCTTTGTTTTAATATTCACGTATCTATATATAATATATTGCCAGAATTATTAACTAATATATTTATTTATGCCTTTATTCGCATTAAGTTTTTATGTTTGAGAATATCGTTTGAAAGATTGACTGTTATAACGAATAAAATATGCTTCGGTATATTTGTTTGAAATGCTTTCGTAACCTATAAATGAAAATAAACTCTTATCAGCTCGAACAATGTATGACTGTTGAAGATAAGGTTGTCTGAGGTTGGTTCAAACAGAGTTTTTTCAGTTTTCATTGTCAATACTGTTTGAGAAATCTATTTCTTAATTGCCTTCTTTAAGTGAGATAAAAAAAATATTTCAAATTCCTTTTACATTACAAAACTGATTTCTTTGATGAAGTTTTCAACGTGTTTATCAATTTGATCGATAAAATTTAGAAAATTTTTATTTCTAAACTTTGTCGAAAAAATATTATATATTATCCGGCATAATACACAATTTTAAAATATACTTATTTTCGTAGAAGCAAACGCTCGTAATTGTTGATGTAGGCAAACAGGCTAAAAATAAACGCACTTATGCTTTTGTAGGAGTGGAATAAAAGCGATTCCACGAGTTCGAACATAAGGAAAGTTTTTTATTTGACACACCGTGCCAATTAATTTGCGCTTTCCTCCCACTCGAGGAGCTAAATCGATGAATTTAACATGGTGTTGAAATCGAGGCAGCAGAACAGGTGAAATGCGGGGGAACTTCGTTAAGGTCGTAGGTCGCGCCCGCGCTAGTTACACCCGTAGGCGTTCGATTCGAGACGTCCCTGTGTTAACCTTGGTTTTACGTCAATGCAGGGGCGTTCTTACGATCCTTGTTACGCGTAACGTCATTGCCACGAACATTCCACGCAAATGTTAGAGACCTTTTGCATGCTGCGCGCAAATACGTTTTTGTTTTTTTTTCGATAAACAAAATTTAGTTATTTTATCAATTTGCACACAAATAAATTATTAATTTTGCTGCTTTGAGAAGAAAATTAGTTTTCTTCTCTTAATTACATTATTCAAGATGAGAAAAAAAAATCAATGTTTTAATCAAGAAAAGTGTTTACGAAGATATTTGCTGACGATATGATAATAAATTTTTATGTAACAATTTAAATTTCAACGATTATTCTATTTCTTGTTTTGATTTTTATCTTGTGTATTTATTAACTGTTAATTTCTAACAGTTTTTCTCCGTGATCTCTTTTTCAAAGATGACGCGCGAATAATACGCGAGTATAAAAAAAAAAAAAATAAATAACATAAATAACATAAATATCACTGATAAAGAAAAACACAGACAAAACGATTCTAAGCGAACACATATACGCGATAATTTCCAGACTTACATAACTACAATTAATGAATGTATAATGTAAAGTGCAGATCATGTAATTTATTCTTGTTACATGTTCGCTAAATTGATAACTGATTTAACTGAAATTGTCTCTGAACATGATCGAGCTTGAAATAATTTGCTGAAAGCAATTGACAACTCGAATATGATGGAATATTCTTGTTTGCTTTAACTATTACGCTGTCAACCCTGCGTGTGATATTAAGTAATACGTAGATGCAAACGTCACCGGAGCGTACTTTATAAATGTCGCGTGCGGCGGTGCAAAGATGAACGATAACAACTTTCTCGCTATATAGTAGCGGGATGACGTTGGGTCATCGGTGGTGTTGTATGTGTAACGTGACGTGTCACACACGCCCGTCCCTACGAATAACCGGCGGTTATAAAGGTGATAGGTAACACACTCGCGTCATACGAAACTGTTACCGAGTTGTTATAATTAAAATTATCACGCGCACGCTCTGGTAGGGGACTCGCTTTAGCGTATATACGTATAAGAAGCTGAAAGATTGAGAATATTTGTCAACGAAACAGAGATCTTGATGTGCGATATAAATGCATTTCATGCGCTTTTATTACGAACAACAACAAATGAGCCGAGTAATCTCGCTGATTTGTAATCGCGTGTAAGAAACAATAACTGTTTTTGTTTTAAGAAAAATATTTCACGTTTATTCTTCTTTATCGCATTTGTCACAAATTCTCATTTAATCAAAAATGAAAAACTTTATTTCTCTATCTCACATTTCTTTTGTTTTATTTTTTAGTTTTATCATATTGGCAATTTTTACGAATGAAGAATTTTTTTGTTCACACATTAGTAACAACTCAAAAAAAAGAAAAAAAAAAGCTCAAACGCTAGACACAACATTTAAGATGTTGATCGATGCAAAACCATTCGTCGTCAGCCGAGAAGCAAATCGCTCCGCTCAGTGTTGTTTCGATGCTCCGGTCTCGCAATATCAGTCGATTGATAGCGCGTTATCGCTGCGGTAAACGAGACAGTGAGAGGAGTGCAAGCGGTCGGTCACGTGAGGCGAGAGAGAATCGACAGGAAACACTATCCGACGTCGGTGTAATAGGATCGCCGATAATCGTACCTAGTTGCGCGGCGGTCCCACCTTCTTTGTTCGTCATGTTCGTCTTTTTTTTTCTCTCTTATCCAGCTGCTTCGCGTAAGCGCACGTGTTCGGGTCGCGGGTTGCGTATAGCTGCGTGCTCCCGCGTTCCGCTCATTCATAATCGCGGCGTAATACCGCTTGCGCGCCGGAGAAACAATGGACGCGTGAACGGGCCGCCACGTCGCGGGGGAAAGCTGTGGGAATTGCGATTTCCGTCGAGAAGCTAACCGCGATGAACCAGATCCTGAGCGCGAGCCGCTCCTTCCTTTCGACACTCCCGCTCTCGATTCGCGTGCTTCTGATTTATCCGTCGTGTGGTTACACATACGAATACAGAATATATACGCTTGTTTCTCACAAAATATAAACTCTCCGGAAAGTTTGAGATAATATAATCGTTTTCAATCTGTTTGAAGCAAAATTGTTCGATCAATTGTGACAACAGAAATTGCAAGAAGAGACTTTTCCAAAACATCATTAAGATTATTGTATTTTTTTTTAATTCTTTCACAGATCAATATCTTGTAACCGCGCATCAAAAATATAATATAGTAGAAAGAAAATTCGCAATAGTTCTATTTGTTTCCATAAAGCAACGAAATCGATTATTGACGCACGTGACTCAAAATTGTTGTCATTCGGATGCAACTTCTTATTCGAAGCTCTTTGAGTGCCGTTAATGACACGTGTTGTCAGACGCGAAGTTGTGTGTGGTTCAAGGCACGTAGAATAGGTATCACTGCGACTAGATCGACGTCAGTGGTGCTCAGGTTAACGATGATGATCAGAAGGAGTCGTCGCGCGACCGAACGCGATCGGTGTTGCGCTCAGCATAGGAGAAACTCTCGAGGTTATTATTTGTTCGCGTTCATTCTTATCCGACGCTACCTCGGGAGTGACTCACTTGCTGAGCGGCGAACGAGACCGGCGAGATCAGTTGCAGTGACGCTCATTTCAAAAAAGGGGAGAGTTGTTTTTATCAAAATATTTCCACCTCAAAGATGCTCAATTAATGTATTTTTAATGCATCTGATTAGAGATTAGTAGTTTTCTTAATTGAGGTTATTTAAACAGAATACAAGACAAATCATATATAAATTATTTCTCTTTTATACACATATATTATACATGTATAATAATTATTAATTTTATTAAATTAATCCTCCGAACAGATTCTAATTACTAATTGGACGGACTAGATCTGTGAGACTCACATACCTTTAAAATTGAATATCTCCGCGAAAAATCAATATTTTTGCGTTTGTTTTTTTAATCGAAAATTTGCTCGATTCTACATCGATAAAAAAAAATTGAAAAAATTTCTAGTATTTTTGAAGATATAAGCGTTAAAAAAACTAATTTTTACCAGAGACACCGGTTGAAATTTTTGGTCTGTTCGCGAAGAGTTAAAAAAAATTGTGCTTGTGTGTTCACGCCAAAACATAATTTTAAAAATGCGTGAAAATAAGTTTGTTTTTAGAGCGTGTAAATATATTCAAAAACGATTATAAGTACTTTATCAAATATAATTTGAGGATGCACCGTTTGTTCATAGAATTAGCTTTCGGTGAGTGTTTCAGAGAAAACAAGTTTTTCAAGACTTGACATGAGTTAAATCAATCAACTGATAGATCACTGTATTTGCCAAACTTAATTAATTGTCGCTGTATAAAAAAAAAAATATAAGAAAAAATAAATTGTGTTTTCTTTATTATTGATCTTGGAATCGAACGATTGCAAATCGTCTTGTATGTCTAATTACGCAAAGATCTTATCGGTCGAGTGAATAGTGATTCTAGATCACATTTTTGTGATATAATCGATTGCAATTATCGTAGATAAGTGATCGCACACGCGCACTTATCTATCAAGAGTGTTTTTTTTTTTTTTTCAAGCCGATCGAGAGAACTCAACATTCGTTTCAGCATGGTCATTATACTGGTCCGACAACTCTCATTACCGACCCATTAGTCGAACGCCCACTAACAATTTAGGATACCGTATATCGCCCGAGGTATTAGACATCTCGGTTACTCTCGTCTTCGTAATGTCGATTCATAAGAATCAGATTCTAAGACGATATTTTTCCGGTTTGTCTGTGGACTCTAAAAGCTAGATAAACGGTGTGACCTCTAAAAGCTAGATGGACGGACTTAACCTTTTACGCGCGGCCTAGTGTCTCAAGGATTTCACGTCTGACTGCTAATTTTTTTTGCGCCAAAAAACAAACTTTTAATTACAATTCAAAGTCACGTTAATAACAAATTAATTCAGTTCATCAGAGAAATTATAATGTCCAAGAATGTTTTTCTGTCTAAATCCATGATTGAGTTCCAATCGTAAAAATCGAGGAGATAGACACGGAACAACTGTATTTTTTGTATCATTAGAAAATAATACAAACAGTAGATTGCAAAATAAAAATTGGTTTCATCCATGTGCGACTACGTTGTGCGTTTGCGACGTGCGCGCGTCTTCACCAAATCGGTATTGCTTATCTTGGACAGATCAACAAGACACAATAACGACGAAAAGACAGAAGACGCCAGTACGTGATGACGTAGGTCTTTCTATGTGCACGATTTGCATTGCGTGTTTTTTTCCTGCACGAACACTATATAACCGAATCGCGTATAGTTCAGCGGTTCTCATTGCGTTACACAAACGATGACGAACAAAATTTCGTGGAATGCCATTCAAGAATCGACAGGACAATCACCGATAACGATTGAATGTTATTGTGCAATGATCTCGGAAATTTCTTTTGTTGTTATAGCATATCGATTGTCAACATATAGTATTGTTATATAGAAACAATTTCCTCTTTTTTCTCAGTTAAAATTCTACTTAACTTTTTAATTAAAATGTTTTGTTGCTCTCTTTTTACTTTTTTCTCGCAAATTTCCAAAAGAAACAATTTTGCTGATCAAAACCAAACTTACACGCCTGCTTGTCTCACAAATTATTCCTGACCTGTTGCAATAATTTTGCCCGAATTCGTATCGAATTCTGTATCACAATTTGTTACCGAGTCGTAAAATATGATATAAAAATTATGAAGTAGTTTTTTTATGCATTAAATTTTGTTAATAAAGATGATAACGGCATTTGCTTCGTAAACTTCGATAAAACCACAACGTTGTCAGTGACATGCTGAAACGTTATCTTTGTGAAATGCAGATTGCCTTGTATTCGATTTGCAGAATTTCAAGGCTACATCAGCCAACGCGATGTTTGCACGATAATCGGAATTGTACATGCGCGTGAATTTGTGTGTGTTAGTGTGTGTGTGTGTGTGTGTGTATAAGTACGCATACAGTGACGCGCTTGAGGAAGCACTTTCAGAAGATCTGCATTATTGTCAAAAGAAACCAACAATTTCTCTCAAAAAGATGTCGAAAGAAATACAAATTTATGTTCGTCGACGGAATATACAACTTGACTAAACCGATCACATTTTGAAGTAACTACCAACGTTATCAGTGTTATTTGTGTCTATTATCACACTGTCAATACGTCGTCGAAAATAATCACCATAGAACAATGCATTCCAACAATTTTATACAAATCGAAAAATCTCTCAAATGTCTTGAGAAGATATATATAGTTATGCTTAGTCATTGTTTTCCCAACAGTTTTACGCGATAACGCGCTACTAGCATTTGTAATACATATTCTCAAAAGTGACATGTTGGCCAGACCGGGCCTATGAGACTCACGCGACTTTAAGATCAAATATCTCCACGAAAAATCAATACTTTTAATTTTGTTTTTTTGAGTCAAAAGTTTGAACAATTCTGCGTCGATCGAAGAAACCAAATTGGAAAAATCTCTAATAGTTTCAAAGATATAATAAGCGTTTAAAAAACCTAGTTTTTTTTTCTAGAAAAACTAGATTTCTAGAAAATTCTTGAAGGGTTAACGCACGCTTTTCACTAGGAAGATCCATTGTTCGAGTGAGAGCAAGGAAATTGCTTCTATTGCATATTTAACGAGATTCGATATGAATCGTATTATACGATGAGATATGTGTATGAACTTTCTCGGAACTTCGGGGGCTGGAATTTGTGTTCCGACCACCCAAGCAGTTCCGCCGGACATACCGAACGCGTCTCTCGGAACGATTCGAACGCACTCTCGCCCCGGCTTGATTATGTTTACGAGCGAATCGCGAGCGCGGTTATAATCGTGTGCGCGGCCCTCCGAGGTTCCTTCAACCTCGAAGAATCCGGCAGCATGATTTTTCAAGATGCAACTATAAATTAAGTACCAATATTCTCGACGAAAGTATATCGTAAAATGAGAAGCAGTCAGTTTTTACTCTAATGTTTGTAAATAAATTCACGTGAAAAAGATACGCACTAATAAAACATCTTAAATTACCAAAGAAAGATACGTATTATGAATAAATGATAGATTGCTAATAAGAGTAAAATCGTTTATTTTATACACATTTTTTTTTTAAACTAGTGTAATTATTCGAATATGTCGATATGAAGTAAAAGTGAGGATTTATTTAAGTGTGCGCGAAGATCGTTTTCGAAGCGTCGTCGTTTTAGAGTTGACAAAGGATCGTATAATCACGGTGTCTATAAAATGAAATACGACCATCTACGAAAGAGACCTTCTTTCTGCCGTGTCCCTCGGCCGTGACTGAAGCGCAGGGTAACACAAAAGCCTCGAAATGCATCCGTCGTTCCAAGAATCGTTCCGAGAATCGTCTCGCGGACGTTCCTGGGTCATTGGCGAGATCTCGAAAACGAACACGCACTCGTATGTATATATATATATATATATATGTGTGTATGTATAAAATGTATGCGTACATGCGCGCTCGGATTTCGGTTTCATTTCAACGTGAACGTATGTTTGTTCCATGAGCGATGACACAAGTATATCCATACACATACACACAAAATTTCTCTCTCTCTCTCTCTCTCTCTCTCTCTCTCTCTGTCTCTCTCTGTCTCTCTCTCTCTCCGTTTCTTTTTTGGAATTGTATCTTTAATCTCGGCTGTTTTTCGGAGACGGAGCACGGACGTAAGATCGTCTGGCCCCTGAAACGCGCGTCTTCTTATAGGAGCCGCGGGGCGAAGTGTGAAACACGACCAGACACGCGTCGCCTCGCTCGATCTGACGGCACGTTCGAAGGTTCGAACGTCGCGTCGTATCATAACGCTCGACCGAGACGTTTGCTCGTTTACGGCTGCAAGACGAAGGGTGTTACATTCCGGACGTATGACGCATAACTGGCGATCCCTTTCCTACGACCTTGAAGCTTTCCAGATCTCCGAACGTATTATTGCCGTTTCAAGCGCCGCTCGATTTTTGTCGCTCGGTATTTTAACGGTTCGTTTTATAACACACAATGTTACGATCCCGTTTAAGATATCGTTGCGGTATCTGTATTTACAAATTGTCTTGATTTTATCTACACATAAGAATGTGTGTTATGTTATAAAGCATTGTTTGCTTCATAAACAATATTATATAAATATTATGTGGGTATGTGCATATTATGTAAATATATACACAGACTGTGATTTTTATACACACATATCACTCAATCTTGTATGAAATACGGCTTGAAAATTTTATGGGCTTCAGGCACACGGGGTCTGTCTGACTTCACATGCATTCTATAGGTATCTCATAGGCTGTTCGTTCGCGGACACATGGTTTGCTCCCGAGGGTAATGAGCGACAAGTTTAATCTGGTCGATCATGTAGAAGTTAGATTAGCTCGTACATTCGTGAATACGGTGTATCTCCGGCAAGAGAGTTCGACACCCTTGAAAAATTCTGATCGGCTTGCTTTATCGTCATTTTACTCTATCGCTGGCTCAGCACGAAAGGAAATAAAATGTCATGTAATAAAGGATCGCTGCGTTACCGTCAACGTGTGTATAACGATTTACCGCGCCAGGTGCGGCGCGCGCTTTGCCACGCCGCGACTTTCATTACTGCGTCTAGGGACGCGCGTGTTTTAATGGCGAAAAAGTACGAAAAGTCCATTGCGTGATGACAAAACGCGTTACTCGTAGATGAAGTTACAGGACACATCGGCAATAATGCAGTCACGTTAATAGTCGCGCCTCGAGCATTTAACTCTAACATGAGTAAGAAATCTTCAACACACACCTACGCGATCGCAAAACCGGATTCCAACGAAAAAATGTGCGAGGCTCTGAAAACACAATAAATATTTATAATTGAAAAAGTTTGTTTATAATTCAAGTTTTTTGGGTTTTAGAAACACGTATATATATATATTGACAGATTTTTCACAATCTTCATGAAAATTTATTCACCTGTGTACGCACGTATGTATTTATGTACATACCTTCTATTGTGGCGCGCGGAATCGAAATCAGGTTAGGTTAGGTTAGGTTAGGTTACTCAGCATAAAAAATTTCAACGTTTATTATTATTCCGGCATAAGAGAGAAAATAATCAGTTTAACGGAGATATAACTCTTAGTTTTGGTACAATTATAACATAATCATGCGCGGTTTCATTTCTTCTACAATCGACGACTTTAGTAGAACGGATATTGCGCAACGTTCGTACATTGCGCATCCGTCGTCTTTAGCGATTCCCCCGCACTTATGCATGACTCGTACGGGAAACTTTCTCCGTTCTCTGCGAACAATGATCCGAAAGGATGCGTTAATAAACTTATATATATATATATACATATATATATATATATATATATTAATATATATATATAT
>NW_018020681.1:46712-51548 GCF_002006095.1 Pseudomyrmex gracilis
AACATATATATATATATATTTATATATATATAAAATAAAATATCATATTAATTGAGTGAAAAAAAATTGAATATTACATTAATAATTAATAATTAATACACAATACGTAAACAAACTATAACGGATAGTTCACACATCTTAAAAAGAAGGCATATTTCTGAATATACAATATAAATATACGTATCTCTTCTGATAAATAGTTCAACATACAGTTCGGTTTCATAGTCAATAGTTAATGCAAAAATATTCTCACACGTGTGTATTCCGTTTGGTTTTCTGGCGCCGGACTTTTTTCGTTCGCGACGATGGCACCTTTGATGCGTTAGAAAAGCCGCTAAAGCCAGAGATGCAGCGTGTCTCTCGTCGAATACTTCACCGATTGCTACGATATTGCGCGTAGAGATATGTAACGCGTGGTGGCTGAAGAGGGGATTTAGAGAGATAGAGAGGTACATATCTCGTGTATGCGTGCGCACGTGCATGTCGTGCGGCGCGAGGTGCATTTCACGCGCATTGCACGCACGCGCACACATACATTTCTCCTTCGTTTCTTCGTTCTGTGCTTCTCCGCTTTTCACAAGCAAATCGGTCTTCTTTCTTTCTCCTGTTCTCTCTCCCTTTTCCTTCGCGCATCGGGAATAATACGAATACACGAATCACGAAGAGACTCTTGCGCATGTGTTCCTCGTCTCGACATGTTTGTGGCTCTCTCTCTCTCTCTCTCTCTCTTGCTGTCTCTCTCCTTGCTCTTCCTTCGAATACATGCTTCCTTTGCTCGCTCGCTTGCTCGCTCGCTCATGCATTCGCGTGCGCGTGGAAGCAGTGCCACCCGTCCGTTGAGCGCTGTTGCCATCTCTTCGTCCCTCTTTTCCTCAACGAGTACCTTGTGTCAGAGCTACAGCTGAGTATTGTGCAGCGGTTTTCAACCGCGTCTTGCGCGCGATGTTAGCGCGAACATAAGAACGAAGGGGTAGATGAGGTTGTTTCAAGTAACTTTTGATACAACGTCGTAAGCAAAAAATTGATAAGATATTACTAAAAATAAAAAACAAGAGTTTGTACTAGAGAGGTCATCGAACACTAAAATTATCTCTTAAATAATCTTATAAATAGGAGCGATTGTTTGTTATTTTATATATTATATACAAATGTCACAAAAAAATATGTACTTTAGATATATGAAATAAAGTATTTTCTTATATTGTATTATTATTATTATATTACGGTATATCGTTTTATTTGATTATTTTTGTACGATGAAATGCGATATATGAGCCCGAATCTACTAACTGAATAGATTATATATATATATCACAACACAAAAATTATCGTTGACCCAGTTCTTGGTTTTTACGTTCCCGCTCGCGACGTCGTTTTCTGCGATAGGTGGTCTTAAAGTTGGTGAAATGAGGTTAAACCACTATACAAAAGCCGCGCTCATAACCATATGGTGTCTGCAGCAGTGTTTTACGTTCAGGTAGGGTTGGAGGGCATCGTATATGATTCACGTGATAGCGAACGCTGCTATGACTGCGTAGCATCCTGCCGGTGAATAAAGTAGCAAGTAAGGGGATGATAAAGAAGAAAGAAGCCCAAGTTTCATGGTACAGGAGGGTGTTGGTTTTTGGCAGTGATCCTCAAATCAAGTTGCGCCATTAAATTTTCACAACCACTAAAAAAAAAAAGTACTAGAATAATAGAATAACGCGTTTTGGTACGTGTTTTCAGAAAATAGTGTCGGTAGATGTATTTTTAGTTATAATGTATAACAATTTACCTAGCAATTAAAATTATAAGTAGTCTTACGTAAGACTGTCGTATGAAGTTAAACGTGTAACCGCGAACTAGAAAAAGAACAAGTGGATAAAAAAATATTAAGTTGTATAAACATAATCCACGCGATACTTTGCGACGATAAAAACCAGATTTGTTATGTAAAACGATATTTGCGTAATTATCAAACCCGTTTACCAATTAGTCGATTACGCGAATGCGTCTCTTAATGCATATCCGGCGTATATCATGTAAGTCACATAAAAGTGTCACATGTAAGTGCTTGGCACTTTCAATTTATATATATGATATGATTATATATATGAACTCGACGCCATACGACATAGTAATATGCAGAGATTACTTTAGATAAATTGTCTGAGAGATAACTAACGTTGTGCAGGCAACTATATTTGAGAGATTTTTTTGACAAAAATTACTATTTAACACGAGCGTTTTAAATCTGATAGCGATGTGTGTGTGTGTGTGTGTGTGTGCTTCATTAACTTGCAATTTGTCAACGCTTGCTACTCGAACATGATTTAAATCAACAACGCGCAAAAAAACTTTGAAACGCACATCGACAATCACTTTTTTAATGAATCGGCAGTTAAAGAGTTGTCGTTAGACACAATGTTGAGATCTCAGAAACAAGCTCTCGAATTGCCAAGTATCCCGAACTAGACAAGTATTTATTGATTCAGTAGCAGCAGCGTCTATAGTTACGTAATGTGATGTAATTCTGTACAGGATAGAGTAGAGAAGGCCTAGGGCTGTATTGGCACTGCGCTTGGATAATAAGGGGCGCGAACGTTGTAGTTCTCTGAATAATCGAACATCAAGCCGGAGAGAAGATATCAACAATATACGTGACATGTATATACATATATATTCTTATGTTGAAACAAAATGATAATACGACTTCTCATATATTTTTGCGATTTTATTGAGTTATATTGTTAATTCACATTACAGTTTATCGGATATATGCAATAAATCGTCAAACAACCTGTTCGTAGTGGAGCAAGCCAATTTAGCAGTCAGCATACGCACGCTAAATTAGCACGTACTCATCGCACGTTCATTCGTATTATATTGAGACGGAAGTTGAAGCGAGAACGAAATAATTTTAGCTATTAGAAACATTTGACATGCGAGACATCGAGTGACATATATTTTCCATGCCCACAGTTATTACATGCACAAGTTTATGTGTGTGTGTGTGTGTGTGTGTGTCACGGCAGAAATAAAGACTAGACAAAAGATGTAAATTTTCGGACAACCTCTGTGTAACATATCTAATGCCAGAACTCAAACTTTGAAAAGTTACGAGTTAGATAGTTCTTAAATAAAAAGAATTTAATTATTCGAAAACGTCTTGATGTCAATTATGAGAAAATGCAATATACACTGAAACTTCCTATTTAAAATCTTTAACTCGACTTTTATGTGTGATCTTGGAAGCTCTATCTGAAATCATACCGTTCTAACAATACTTATATATAGATTAATGTTTTAAACCGTACAAGTTTGCTTTTTATTCATTAATTGTTAATAAATAATATTTAGGACAAATTAATTCAATTGGTCAATTGGCTCTTTCATAAAAATGAAATTTCAAATTGGACTTATCTCTGTTGCGCATCAGTCAAAATATAAAGTGTCCCGTTTTAATCAATTTGGTTAATTTTCTCTTCTCCAGGAAATTTCGAGATTCGTTCGAGATTAGAGTTTCGTGATGAAGTAACAGTTTATACATAATAAATTACAATTTAAAATATAAAAAAATTGAAGATATAGCAAAGATATGAAACGTAGTACACGGTAGACTCTCGCTATAGTGCCGCTGTAGGGGCGGAAATTCTCGGAAACGGCACTATAGCGGGAGCCCTCTCCACGCCTCGATCAGGCGCGATCAAGCGCGATGCACAAGACTATTGAGCATGGTGGGGTGAAGGCAAAGTGAAGCCGCCGCATCTACGACTCCGCGCAGGCAGACATGGTAGGAGAGCGTCTTGTGTGTGCGTTAAAGTACGTGTAAAGGGGAAAGCGGCAGTATAACGAGAGACTGGCGGTACTATAGCGAGAGTCTACTGTATTAATTATCCCCGCCGTTTACACACGAAAATAAAATTTTAAAAGCTTTTTGAACTTACGAACTCAATGGTCAATGAGTTAAACGAGATCACAAAATACAGTAATTTTTTGCTAACGTTCCCAATTTTCTCCTTAGTATTGTTCCCCGAGTCATTCCAATTCTTGGAAGTGCTTTGCCGAGACTTCTCGAAGCACTTTCAGCAATTGGTGGGGATGACTCCGTGGTGGTCAGTGTTCACAGTTTTGGCTCTCAGCTTGCTAAAGCGATTAGACCGGCCTAGGGATGAGCATCGAAAGAAAAATATCGATTTTTGTATCATATGATATATCAAAAGCAAATATCGATAGTCGATATATATCGGGACAAAAATATCGATAAAGTATAATATCGGAACGAAAATATCGCATAAAACTAATAAATTTCCACCATGATAATCGCTGAATGTTTTGCAAATATTTTATATACTTATATTTATATTTTAAGAAAGATAAATTTATACAATTATTTTGAAGTAAAAAATTTTAATTTTTAATTAAGTTAGTAATATTATTAGCTATAGGGGAATTATATCAACGTAAGAAATAAATAATAAACTTCACAATAAAAAAAAAATAGAATCTCTCTTTTTCTCTTTTATTTTTATAATATTTTAAAAGTATATTAAAAGACGGATACAAAGGCATATAATAATATTGGCACATTTGTCGAACAGAAAACGCTGTTGTAAAAAATACAATAAGTCATCACATAAATCTACAACAAAAACTTATATAGACCACCATTTCTCGTCTAGAGAGTGTAAAAATAATAATTTTGATAATATTTTCCCTTTCAATTTATTTCGTTGCTGCGTTAAAATAATTCCAGCTTTTGAAAAAAGCCTTTCAGAAGGAACAGATGATCCCACTACTGTTAAGTATTTAAATGCTATTTTGGATAAATAAACATACGTGGAACTCATCTCT
>NW_018020681.1:55123-62113 GCF_002006095.1 Pseudomyrmex gracilis
TATTCTAACATCTCATGCAATTCTCTTACAGAGGCGTGTTTTATCCTTTTACAATTCACAACTGTAAAGAATTTCTTGTTTATTCGATTCTTAATTTGAATATTCCACTTACCATGCGTATGTAGGCGCAGAACACGTTGAATTTACCGAGAAAGTGTCTAGGCAACCAGTTGCCTACAACGGTAACAGGAATCGTGTCGTCCTTTGTTTCCACGATGCAATGTTTGGGATCATGAGGAGTTGTCTCGAAGTTTACACCATGACCGTTTTTTTTCAAGGCCATTGCGTCGTCCACGACCAGTCGTCTTTCTGCGCCGTCGATATCGAGATCGAGATGTAGAAACGTAACGCGTGTCATGTTGCGTTCGCGCACGACGAATCCGTTAAACGGCCGTTCTATCTGCGTATTTATTTGTCGGAAAGATGTATGAAATGATTGCGATGCGAATAACCGTATTATCGGTCACACTGGTCACACTACCGTATATTCACTATTCACAGATCGTAACTTTCACTGACCTTCAGTTCCTTTGTTCGTTTATTACTGGCAGACAAAAAGTGTTCGTTTTCTTTGTTACTGGCAGTACTGAAAATTTATAGATTCATGTCACGTATACTATAGATGTTTCAGTACTGCCAATCAAAAACGAACGCAGCCATATATTCAATGAGTGCGTTTAGACAACTCAACAGTTGCACAACGGTTGACAGATAATCACTTATGATTGGATCATACTTTTGGAACCGTATTAGGTTTTGAGGAATAGTCCTATCATAAGTGATCTCTTAACCGTTGAGTTTTCTGAACGTAACCAATAATTCCAATCAAAAAATTATCTACAGAATGGCGTATGGACCAGCTTTAAAGGTACTGAGCCACTACAGCACCAAACCTAATTCCAATCAAACAATGCGATATTCAATATCAAATAAAAATATCGATACCTGTTTGATATTATCAAAAACAGAATATCGATACTAAAATATCGAATATCAAAAGAATTATATCGATATTTTCGATATATCGGTATCGAATGCTCATCCCTAGACCGGCCCACTGGTTTTGCGGCCTGAGTGCAGAGGCTGCGAACTCGGAGGTCCCCCGAGTTCTCTCGAATCCGCTCATCACCTGAGGATTTTTTCCGGACCGATCCCTTTTAACCGAGTTTATAGGTTGATCGGCGAACAAAATCGGGCCTCGAAAAATTTTAATTCGGGTGTAATTCCGAATTAATTCCCCTCCCACAAAGCGATCGTAGTCACAACATCTTGAATACGAGCCCGACACAGATGGACACGCCCACTGTGAAAGAAGACCGTGTATCGCGTGGTGGTGGTATACAGCACAATCCCCTCTTACGTTCTGAGAATATGTAAAAAGACTTATATATAGACTCTGGCGTATGGACTAGCTCTTACAGGCCAAGAAGCCATAAATGCACCAAACTAAACTATCCTAAAGCGGTAGAGGGGATGCGCACAACAGCATGCTGTTGTTGTGCGCATTCTTTCCACTGCTTCAGCATGCTGTAAGAGAACCAAAATTGTGGACACTGGCGGTGGTCGAGCCAATCAGAGATAACAGCCAGCAATTCTTGAAACAATAAAACTTCCCTTGATATCGTTCTCGTTGCAGAACCGAGAATGGGAACGTTAGCGAGAAACTACTGTATTACGTAATCAATGCAAACTTTCAGTCAAACATTCAATACAAATTAATGTAATTGCACTGTGAAGGCAAGGTAACAAAGAGAAAATTACAACATTAGAAATAGTACTTATTACTGAACAATATAAAATAATTCATTCTTTTTTCCAGAACTAAAAAAACTTTTTCTTATAAAAATAAAAAATTATCATTGAACAACATAACATAAAAAAAACAGATTTCTTTTCAAAACTAAACATTCTAGGCCGCCAATTAAAAATAATTAATAAATTAGAAATATTTAATATTTTTAAAAAGCCCAAGACGAAAACGACCCATGTCCGGCGAATTAAGGTGCCGAAAAACACGCCGTTCGTTGAGGGTTAAATGTTTTGTTGTAATTTTTGCTGTTGTAAAAGTTAATGATTATTGTCGGTAAAAAGTATAACAAAGTAATTGGTTTTTCTATGTTTATGTCTATTGTCATTGGTATTGTGTTTATTTAATTTGGTAGAAAACAATGTTTTTATTCAATTAATTTATTGGAGTTACCAATAGAGCTGGAGGTCATACCTCATATCACACTTTGCTAATACAAACTTTATTATAACAGTTCCGTGCTGTACATTCGCGTATGCAATTAAAATATTAGGAAAAGAATAAAAAGTATGGAATAACATACACTTACCTATATTTGTTTTATTTGTCACTTTATCATACATTAAAACATTATATTAAATATTTAGTATTTTCACAACCGTAAGCCGATTCTAAGCATCGAAGTGGCGAAATAGTAGTGTTGCCATTTTATAAAATTATAAGGTGTAATTTCTACTATAATTTGATACACTCTATTTTATAACGGTAAAATAGATAGTAAGCAGTCTTGAAAGTAAGTCGCGAAATTCCCGAGAGATTCTTTTACAAGTCTCAATATCGAAAGTGAACAAAACCATTTGAGACTCTCGAAATTTCGAGAGTCTCGATTCTCGGCATGGATGCCTTAATATACATATACTACACCTACATACGTATGATTTTTTAAAAAGTTACACAACTTTCTTGTCAGTTGTACACGCGTAACAATGAAACTTCGTAAATATGTCTCAAAATATAAAATGGTGAGAAAGTTCGTTAGGTTTGAAAGTGAATTCCGATAGATATATACGTTTGCATTGAAAATTACTGGCAGACAACTGAATAAAGAGCGGTTATTGTGCGAATACTTGCTTATAGTTGCATATAGCAGTCCTTCTTTTTCCTTAGTTTTGTCTTTTCTTGCAATATTTCTATCTCATTCTTTACTTCAGTATACTTCAGTATATTCAGAAAAACACTATATTTTACTGCATCTATACATTTTTTTGTGTTCCTAACAAACTTTCGATACTATTATTTTGAGACTTATTTATGAGGTTTCAATTGTTACACGTATAAAACTGTGACGAGAAAGTTGTATAACTTATTGAAAAACAGTACGTTTGTAGGGGTACATACGTATATATATTGATAGTTCTTTTGTATTTTCTTTGAAAAATGATTTTAGAATTTTACGCTTAACAATGAGCAACTTCTACCAATTATATAAAAGAGAGAAGGAAAACCCAACCATCAGGTTAGGTTAGGTTAGGTTGGTTTTCCACAAAAGCTACTTTTTTTCTTAGAGAACGGTCAAAAATCGGTCTCAGTTTCATTTTAGACTTACTTGGTTAAACATCCTGGACTCTCTCTCTACCACAGATTTAGTAAAAGAAGAACTCTAGTATATTTATAAAATATTTACAAGTTATGTATTTTTATAAAACTTTGAATATATTTTTCTAATGTTGAATGGTAAAACAATAATAGTGCGGGTTATGAGCTAGAAAGCTACATTTTTATAACAAACGGTGATAAAAGTGACAAAATAAACGGAAGTAGCAACGTGATTAGATTAGATAATTTTTATTACGTAATTTATCGTGATTATTTCGTGAATTAAATAGATTGTTTTTGAAATAAGTGACAATGAAACGAAAAAGTAGTGAAAGTGATGAAGAATCAACGAACAAAAAATTAATTGTTTCTTCTAATTCTACAACACAACCGTGTGAGAAAGATACGACAAAAATAGATCCCTCGAGGGCCAAAGCTACATTGCAGAAGTTGTCGGATTGGAGTGCATTTGCTGTACATCGGGTATGCATGCATATGTATTATATGAATACAATTGCTTTCTTTAATTCTCTCTACGAAATCTATCGCAATATCTGTATACAGCTTCTTAAGAGTTATCTTCTCCTTTCCTCACTGTTGTCTTCTCTTTTTTGTCCGCCCACATTGCACATAGTTTTCTCACCTAACCGTGAATTTATTCACTAGGTATACCCAGAGACGAATTGCTTCGATGGTTACATTTCGTTATTCTTTGTTAGTACTGAAAATCTATCTAGTTCACGTGATATATATTATAAATTTCCAGTATTGGCAATAAATAAAATCAAAACGCAGCCTTTATAGAGATAAATATAGACTTTGTTTCGAATAGTAATTGTTAGTAGGTTTGACTGTTTTTTTTTCTTTTTTTATATGTAAACTATTAATGACAACAAAGAAAACCTTAATTTCATTGTATTGAATTTTATTGTAAATAAAATTCTTTGAACATCGGAATGTGTTATGATATCTTTTTCTATTTCTATAATATACTGTGTGTCTACAGTGTTTTTTCTTAATACATGACATAAAAGTAAAATCATGTAGTCGTATAATTTGTTTTTTTTTTAACCTCTTTTAAGCTATACTTATGAACTTCTAAGATTCTCAGTCATATGTGTTGTCATGATGTCAAAAGAGACTGACGAAAAACTTGTGTGTCAACGCACAAGTTTTTCCTCATACTACAAATATTTGTAATTTGTTTGATTAACCATCATTAGATCCATTTTGTGCGCGGAATAGAGTATTCCTAATAAATATTTTGAATTAACCATAACGAGAGCTAAAAAAAAGGTTCAGTGAGATTTTTACAAGACGGAACGGAAGAACCGTGCGGCTGCCGCACGTCAGTATGAACTCTCGCAACGAAGAAACTCGACTTTTTCGCCAATTACCGTGACAGTGACACAGTTCGAGCAAACGAGTTTTCCAGACTGCTTTAATCGAGAGGGAACGCTCGCGCTCGCGCGTGCGCGCCGCGGCGTTTAATCGGTGATCCCCCTCTTCGTGATCGGCGCGCGGTACATGAGTTGCGCGTTTCTTTAATAGAATCTAGACATGTGTCACATTTACGCATTCGTAAAGCGCATTTGTGATCGAATACATTTAACATAAAATTTAATTGCCACGTGTTCTCGTATTGTTTTAAAAAAAAAACAAACAAACAAACGTTTTTTGTTTTGTTTTTACATTCTTTTGCATTATGAAATTATAGATACAGATAATTGTACCTAATTGAAGCTGAGATTTCTAACTTTTTTATTGCCTGTTTTTGTGTGACTCACCATTTCTCTCTTAAACTTATCGTCTTCGATGTCTTTCCGTATCTCTAACTACTTCAATATATAAATCGGTATCTGAAAATTATTCAATAGTCACACACATGATACTTTTGCCTCTCGTTTAACTTCTATCGTTATTAACACAATTAGATTGTACGAACGATTAGGTACTGCGAGCAATTAACCCAAATTGCTGTAGATTATATTGATTGAATTATACAGGGTTGATCGGCAACGTACAATGAGTTTAATTGCGCGTGTCGTGTCGCGAAGTCAAAGATTCGTTAATGCGTCCGATGCGAACAGATCGAACTCTTTCTCTAGCTCGTTAAGACTAACAATTCGACAGCTCGCTCGACGCGCGCTGTATGTTAATATAGGTACGAGAGAAACGGACGACGCGCGATCCGACGTCGCAACTGCGAAGCTTATCACCGTCGACGCCGCTGTGACGTGCGTATCGCGCGCACGGCTTTGCGGCATTAATTAGTCGACGACCGGAGTGAAGACAACTGGTCGGCAAGGTCGCGCCGTCGCTTGCTCTGGACCCTCTTCGGCGACAGCTGACAGCCGACATACGCGATTCTGGTAGTACACACCTTTCGCTATTAATCGCACTGCAAACGTTTCCTGTGCGCAGCGGTGCTCATATTCTCATAGCCGCAATAACGCCAGAATTAAGCGTACTATTGTAAGTTTAGAGACTTTGTGCGCACGGAAGCACACAATACGTTCGATCTCAATTTGCATCGTATGCAATTTAATGTTTTATTATGTATATTTTATTATGTATAAAAAATAATTTAGCACAAACCTAATTTGGAGCTTAGACTTAGGTTGATATGTATTTGATAAATTATTCTTCATTCTTTTAAAAATGAGACAAAACTAATTTAAATATCCGATATAAAAGATCTTACACTCTGTAGTATCCACGGGAGGAGGTGGTTATAAATAATTGAATTATTTATAACCACCTTCTCCCGTGGATACCTACTACAGGCTGTAAAGTCTTTTATATCGGATATTTTACAGTATTTTGAGGCATGTTTGTTGTTAACTAATTTAGATAATAGGAAATAGGTAAGCGAATAATATGTTAAGCGAGTGAGACTAGTCCCTTTGTGTCACCTAGATCTTTTAGGATCCTCTGCGACTCCCGCTAGTTTATTTACCAAGCTGCTTCAGCTCGGTATTTTCCGCTAGGCTATACAAGACCGATCTTGTTATTATTCCTTGGACTCCAAAAATATATAGAAACGAGAAATCTGAATCTTAGAAGTACTAGATACGAACAACGACACAAAATGTGCAGGCTTTCTTTTTTTTCACTCAAAACTAATTGAAATATATTTTTTTGCTTCAAAAATATTTATCGAAAAAAAATGCGTAAGACTAGAAATCGATACGTAAGCAGAAATTTTCTATTCTGCGGAGTGTACAACAGATGTTTAGTTCTTGTATGAAATGTTCCCAAGAAAAATTCTCAAGGTTGAAGAGAGAGGACGCAAAAAGAGAAAACATGATAAAAAGGAGATTTATTACTACCATAAAATATGGTAGTAATAAATCACGCATTGAATAGAAAAGGTAACATTCCGCACATTCTTCGAGCGAACTTGAAAACTGTCTCGTTATCCTTGAAAAATAATTTTTCTTTCTTCTCAAGGAGAAGGCACAATGTATGATCAATCAATTTTGCCGAAACTTTTTCTATCAATAGGTCACTATGCCAAGTTTTACAAGGTAAACGCATAAGACGCACTAATCAAGCGTTCGCGAGAAAATTGCAGTGTCTAGCACGCTATCGCTGCGCCACGCGCTCTTTGATAAAACGCTCTATTTCATTTCTACTTATGTCGC